>NC_139721.1:161802659-161895969 GCF_964211835.1 Anser anser
AAAAAAATACCCCCTTCCCGAAAAATAACCACCCCCACAAAAAAATAACCCACCTCCTAAAAAAATAGCCCACCCCCCCAAAAAACCCCCCCGCAAAAAAAAAAATAACCCAACCCCAAGAAAATAACCCACCCCCCGAAAAGTAATCCCCCCCAAAGTAACCGCCCCAAAAAATACGCCCCCACAAAAAAAATACACCCCCACAAAAAAAACACACCCCCGCAAAAAAATAACCCCTCCCCCAAAAAATAACCCACCCCAAAAAAATAACCCACCCCAAAAAAATAACCCACCCCAAAAAAAAATAACCCACGCCCCAAAACTCCCTCCCCAAATACCCCCTTCCCCCCCCCAAAAAAAAAAAAAAAAACAAAAATAAGAAAGATAACCCTCCTCCCCAAAAAATACACCCCCCCCCCCAATAAAAATACCCCCCTCCCCCGAAAAATATCCCCCCCCCCCCCAGCAGCCGGGGCTCGGTTTTGGGGTTTTCGCTGCAGCGCCGGAGGCCGCTCATCCGCCGCCTCGCTCGGCGGTTTGCAGCCATCCGGCCCCGCGGGAGGCTCGTGGGGGGGTGCTGGGGGGGGGGGGTGGTTTTTTTGGGGGGTGAGATCCCATCCTGCCCCCCCCCCTCCATTTTTTGCCCCCCCCCAGGCCGGAGGATTCGGCGTCGGAGATCCCGGTGCTGCCGCGGGAGGTGCTGCAGGTGCTGAGCCAGCGGCTGGCGCAGTGCGTGGGGCAGGGCCCCCGCCTCGGGCAGGCCCTGCTGCTGCTCAAGTTCTTCATCATCATCTGCAGGTGGGTGGCGGGGTGGCCCCCCCCGGGATGGACAGACCCCCCCCGGACAGATGGCCCCCCCCCCCCAAATGTACAGACACCCCCCCCCCCACCCCAGCCCGGACAGAGACCCCCAGGGTTGGGGCAGGAGGGGGAGAGGAGGGGTCCCAAAGCTCCGTGGTGGCTCCCTGGGTGCACGTTCCTCCCCAGACACATATTTGTGTCCCCCCCCCCAAAAAAAATGTTTATTCTGCCCCCCCCAGGGCATCTCTCCCCCCTCCCAAAGTGTGTATTGCCCCCCAAAAGTGCGTCCCCCTCTGCCACCCTCAAGTGTGTCCTGCCCCCAACCTAATGCATCACGTTGCCCCCCCCAAAAAGTGCATTGTGCCCCCCCCAAAGAATTCAATTGTGCCCCCCCAAAAGAATTTCATTGTCCCCCCCCAAAGTGCATCATACCACCTCCCCCCCAAAACCTCATCCCGCACCCCAAAAATCTCATCACCCCCCCCAAGTGCATCGTGTCCCCCCCAAAATGCATCGTGTCCCCCCAAAATGCACCGTGCCCCCCCACAATGCATCATGTACCCCCCCAAAAAAGTCTTTGGTGGCCCCCCAGGTGCCCCCCCCGCATTCCCCAGCCCTGTTCCTCCTGTGGGGGGGCCCCCCCAGCCGCCTGCCCCCACCCAACCCCCGGGGGGCCACCCGGCCAGGGGACCTGTCCCCCCCCCCCCCCCCCATTTTGTCCCCCCCCCCTCGCCACGGGTATATTTAGGGCTGGAGGGGGGCCAGGTCCTGAACAATGGGGCTGGGTGGTGCGGGAGGACACGGGGTCAGCCGAGGACGTGGCGCCTTATCCCACCCCCCCAGCCCATTATCTGCCCCCCGGGTGTGTTATATCCCCCCCCGGGTGTGTTATATCCCCCCCCCGGGTGTGTTGTCCCCCCCCCCCCGGGTGTGTCGTCCCCCCCCCACGGCGTTTCACACCTTGCAGGAATCTGGAGAACGTCCACGCGGACAAAACGCCCGGCTTCATCCCCGAGGTGCTGGCGCTGCTGCGGGGCTGCGCGAGCAAGGTGGGCGCCGCGGGGACAACCCGACGGCACCGCGGTCCTGAACAACCCCCCCAGGGGTTTTAGGGTCCGGGGGGGGGGCGCTGAGCACCTGCGGGACCCCAAATTTTAGCGGGGGGGGGAAGGAAGGAGAGGGATGGGGGGCGAGCGCTCGGGTACCGCTTTGCGCCTTCGTGGCGCACGGATGGCTCCTGATGGGATGGAGCAGGGAGAAGGGAAACTGCGGGGGGGGGGGCTCTGGGCTGCGGGGGGGGGCATTATTTGGGATTAACCGTGCTCTGCCCCCCCCCCAGCTGAGAAGCGGCCAGGAGGAGGGGGCGCAGCTGGAGAGCGTGATGCTCTACGCCCTGCACCTCTGCGAGTGCCTCTTCGACCCCTACCAGACCTGGCGGCGGCAGCTGAGCGGGTGAGCCCCGGGGGGGGCACAGCCACCCGCCCCCCCCCCCCCCCCAAAAAAAAATTCCTCGCACCCCTCTCGTCGCCCCCACCTCACTCCCCTCCTTCCAGGGAAGTCGTCAGCTCGCAGGAGAAGAGCAAATACAAGTTCGCCCCCGCCGCTTTGCCCCCCGAGTTCGACGCCTTCTTCCAAGGTAAATCTGCGCCCCCACCCCGTGTTGGGGGGGGTCCTGGTTTGGGCAGCGATTCCTGCCCCCCCCCGGGCCAATTCTTTTTGTCCATGCTGCAATCGGCACCAGCTGAAGCTGTTTTTTTTGGGGCCCTTTATTTTTTTTACACCCCCCCCCCCTTCCCGGGAGTCCGCCGCAGTTAAAGGGATTTCACAGAGCGGGGATTCACTCAAGGTGGCTTTCCGGGGGGGGGGGGGGGGGGGGGGGCGTCGCTTCTGGAGCCCCCCACAGACCCAAAACCTGAGCTTTCGGTGCTAACATTTAATTTTATTTTTATTTAAACCACCTAAAGTGGACTGGAAGGGGAAACCCTGCAAACACAGGTGTGCTCCACCAGTCCACCGCCGGCGTGGAGCAGCCAGGCTTCCCGGCAGTTCTCGCAGGATGCGCCCCCCCCTCCTTTTTGGGGGCAAAATCCTCCTTTTCCGCGCTCAGCGTTCGGCGCTTTCACCTTATTTCGGAAGCAGCCTGTGCCGCAAGAAACAAAGCAAATGGGATTTTTCAGGCGAGACTGATGACTTCAGGGCACCGAAGCCGGGAGATCGGCGTCCTTTTAACATGATTTTTTGGCCGCTGTGGTACATGGGGCTGACAAAAATACGGCCTGGCCGGGAAACCCTAAAAACCCCATAAATGAGCCGTGAACGGGGGCTGCCCCCGGGCAAAGGGGTTGCAGAAAGCACCTAAAACTCCCGGCAAGCTGTTACCGGTGCCGGCTGTGAATCCCCACCAGGCTTGATTTTAGCACAAAACCCCGGGGTTTTGGAACAAAAAACTCCCCTCCTGCAGCCAAAGCTGCCAAAATCCAAGGCGTTTGTGTCCCTTTTCCCCCAACAAGGTCCAGTGCCACGGAGCCCGGGGCGGGTTTTGGGGCGGGATAGGTGGAAAAGGGAATTTCTGCCTTTTTTTTTGCCACCTGCCCCAAGCGCCTCCATCGCCCCTTGTCCTTGCAGAGAGCTTCCAGCCCGGCGGGCAGCTCCCCGACGAGCTCCAGCTCCGGCTCATCCACCTCTTCGGGGCCATCCTCTCCGGGTCCAAGGTACTGCTGGGGTGGGGACGGGGACAGCGGGGACACGGGGGGGGGGTCCCCACGGCTCTGCCAAACCTTCGCTCCCCCCCGATGGGGCTGCGTGTGTCAGCACGGGCTGGCGAGAGGGAAACCGTGCCGAGACCCAACCCCAAGCCTTATTCCAACCCCTCTGTTCCAAGCAAGATGCTCGGCTGGAATTAAACTGGAATTAAACAGCTTGACTTCCAAAAGCCTTTCCGGATCACATTTAGAAATTGCAGCCTGGGTGACACCCTCAATTCGCTCAATTCGCCTTAAAAAAACAAAATGAGAGTGAAGTTAAAGAGCAGTCCTGGCCGGCAGCTTCCCTCCCGTTCAGCTCCGGGGCAGCCGAGAGCACCTTGGGTGGAGAACTCAATGCCGAGCGCACACGGGCTGTGATAAACCCAGTGCTCAGCAAAGCGGGACTTGATTAACAGCCCCAAAAAGTGCTTTTTTCAATCAATTTGCATGCACCAGGAGCGAGGCGGCGGGCAGGAAAGCATCGCATGAGACCTGTAGCGCTGCAAACATCACCGGGGCTGGCTTAAACGTGGGGTTTTACATTGGTGGAGGGGGGGGGGGAGGGGGGGAAAGAAATAAATAAAATAAAAATTTCCGTTTGCTCCTGACAGCCCAACGCGCTGCGAGCCATCACGCCGGCGGCGCTGGAGGTGCTGCTGGGGGTGCTGCGGCGGGCGGGCGCGGGGCCGGCGCCGTGCCCGGGGCTGCTGGGGCTGACGCTGCGCAGCGTGGTGGCGGCGGTGCACGCGCTGCACGCCAGCAGCCCCGGCCCCGTGCCCCTGCGCGCGCTGCTGGACGGCTACTTCAAGGTGCTCAACGCCAACCCCCCCGCGGCGGCGCCGGCGGCGGCCGGCGGCCTCATCGCCCTGCGGGTGCAGATGCTGGGTAAAGGAGGGGTTCGGGGTTCGGGTGGTGGGGGAGCGGAGCGGGTTTGGGGTCGTGGAGGGCGCTGAGACGTTTTCCCCGCAAACCCGCCGCAGATGCCATCCCGGCCATGCTGAGCTGCGACGACCGGCCGGTCCTGCAAGCCGTCTTCCTCAGCAACAACTGCTTCGAGCACATCATCCGCCTCCTGCAGAACAGCAAGGTAGCTGCGCTGCTTTGGGTTTTGTTTGAGCTTTGGGATGCGGCGTCCTCACCTCCGTCCTCATCCTCCCCGGCTCTAAACGCCCCAGGCGATGCCGGGATGGAGCGGCCGCGCTGCAGCAGCCGCCCCAGCACCGTCCCCACCTCGCCCTCACCCCAAGCTGGGGCAGGGATGGTGCATGACCCTATTTCCTCTCCCCCCACATCCCCGCCTGGCCTCTGCCTTCCTCGCCCCAGCTCTACCTCAACAGCACGCAGGAGGCGGGTGAAGCCCAGGACAAGCTCCCCGTGCAGCCGCCAACGGGCAGTGGGCTCCAGCAGGTATTCTGTGGGGCTGCCCCACGGCACAGCTGCCCAGCGGGGTCGGGGGCGATGCCCGCAGCCGACCCACCCCCCGTCCTGCAGGTCTTTGACGTCGGCTCCGACGCCATCGCGGTCCACGCTATCGGGGTGCTCACGGCCATCATGAGCAACTCGCCCTCGGCCAAGGTGGGCACAACCCCAGTGCAGCTGGGGTTGGGGTTTTTCACGCTGCGAGGTGCTCTGGGACAGAGCAGCTCGTCCTGGGGCCGCTGCAGAGCCCGACGTGCCCGGGTGCTTGCAGGAGGTGTTTAAGGAACGCATCGGCTATGCCCACTTCTACGAGGTGCTGAGGAGCCAGGGCCAGCCCACCCAGCGCCTGCTCCAGGAGCTCCTCAACATGGTGAGTGCTCCCTTGGCTCATCCCGGAGCCCTCCCAGCTCCCGTAAACCCTCTTCTTCTTCGGTGCTGGCATATCACAGTGGAACAATGGGGTTGATCTCTGCCCGCTGCAGCCCCCTTCTCTCGCCCCCCATGGTCCCCGTGGTCCCCATCCCGAGGTGGCCTCACTGCCTCGAGCTTTGAGTGGTGCTCAGCTTTGGGGAAATTTGAGCCTTTTTAGGAGGGGTCTTGGGAGGGTTCCCCAAAATGCTCGGTGCACGGGGGTCTCCCAAGGGTTTTGGTGCATGAGGGTCTCTCAGAGGCTTGGTTTATGCAGGTCTCCAAGAGTTTATGGGGGGGGGGGGAACTCCCAAAACACTTGGTGCACGAGGGTCTCCCAAGGGACTTGGTTCATGAGGGTCCCCCAAGACCCTTCATTCACGAGGGTCTCCCAAGGGTCTTGGTTCACAAGGGTCCCCCAAGGCCCCTCATTCACAAGGGTCTCCCAAGGCCGTTGGATCACGAGGGTCTCCCAAGACCCTTCATTCATAAGGGTCCACCAAGGCTCTTGGTTTACAAGGGTCTCCCAAGAGCCTTCATTCACAGGAGTCTCCCAAGACCCTTGGATCATGAGGGTCTCCCAATACCCTTCATTCATGAGGATCTCCCAGGGCCCTTGGCTCACTAGGGTCCCCCAAGACCCTTCATTCACGAGGGTCTCCCAAGGGACTTGGTTCATGAAGGTCTCCCAAGGGGCTTGGTTCACAAGGGTCTCTCAAGGCCCTTGGTCCACGGGAGTCTCCAAGATGCTCAGTGCACAGGGGTCACCACTGCATGCCTGGGCTGGCCGGGGTGGGGATCCATCCCTCTCCCCGTGCCCGGTGCCACACTGACCATCTCCTATATTTCGGCAGGCAGTGGAGGGCGACCACAGCTCCTTCCCAGCGCGCCCCATCCGCAACGAGCAGCCCCTGCTCCTGCTGCTGGCTTGGCTGCCAGCGCTGGCCTGCCGAGAGCTGCAGCTCTTCCTGGCCGAGCGGCTGCGGCGCCTGTGCGAGGCCTCGCTGCCCAGCCGCCTCACCTGCGTCAAGGCGGGCATGGTGGGCAGCCTGCTGGCCGCCCTGGCCGCCGAGCCAGCGCTGCCGCCCGCCTGCTCCGAAAACCTGCTGGAGCTGCTGCAGGCGCTGGGCGGCCTCTCCATTCGGCCCGGCGAGCTGCGGCAGCTCCTGCGGCTGCTGCGGCGCGAGCGGGGCCGGGGGCCTCACCCCTACACGGCGCCCGTGCTGCGGGCGCTCTCAGGGATGGCGCGGGCCGAGGGCCCCCCGCGGGCCTTGCAGTACTTCGACCTGACCCCCGGTATGGCCGGGATCATGGTGCCCGCTGTCCAAAAGTGGCCCGGCGGCGCCTTCGCCTTCCACGCCTGGCTCTGCCTCAGCGAGGAGGAGCCCGGGCCGCCGGCGAGGCCAAAGAGGAGGCAGCTCTACAGGTGAGGCTGGTGGGGGTGGGAGGAGGGTGAGGAGGGTGAGGCGCAGCCGTCCCCACCGTGCTGTCCCCCCTCCGCAGCTTCTTCACGGCCAGCGGGACAGGCTTCGAGGCCTTCTTCACCACCGACGGCATGCTGGTGGTGGCCGTCTGCACCAAGAAGGACTACATGACGGTGGCGCTGCCGGAGGTGGCCTTCAACGACTCGGCCTGGGTGAGCAACGTCTCCATCCCCGACCCCGTCCCCGTGGTGGGGACAGGGACGGCCTGACGCCCCCTGCTCATCCCCACAGCACTGCGTCGACATCGTCCACGTCGCCGGCCGCCGGCCCTTCGGCCAGAACGTGGTCAGCATCTACGCGGACGGGCACCTTCGGAAGACGGCGCAGCTCCGCTTCCCGTCCCTGCACGAGGTCAGGGACCCCTCCCCGGCACCGTGTCGCCCCTCTGGGTGGCAGCTTGGGGACCAAACGCCGCTCCCTCTCCCCTGCAGTCCTTCACCTCCTGCTGCATCGGCTCCGCGGGGCACCGCACCACCACCACGGCCATCGGCAGCAGCCACCCGCCGCCGTCCCACGGGCCGGAGCTGGCCTTCCCCCCGCACCCCGCGCTCTGCCGCTCGCAGTCCTTCCCCGCCGCCCTGGGGCCCCACGCCTGGACCCCGCTGCAGCCCCCCACCGAGGGGGTGGTGGCCACCACGGCGGCCGGCAGCCAGGACACCGAGTGGGGCACCCCCACGTCCCTCGAGGGCCACCTGGGCTCCGTGGCCATCTTCTGCGAGGCGCTGCAGCAAACCCAAGTCAAGGCGCTCTTCTGCTCGGGTACGTCGGGACAGGGGGACATCCACGGGGGGGCTGGGGGCAGCCACATCTCCAACCCTTTGCCGCTCACCCCTCTTTCCTCCCCCAGGTCCAAACGTGGCATCTCCGTTTACGCTGGAAGGCGACCTGGTGGAGCTCAGCAGCAAGCTCCTGCTCTACTACACCCCGCAGGTGAGGGCAGCCCCGTGGAGTCGCTCCCATTGTGTTTGTCCTCACCGGGACCTTCCCCTCATGGTCCTCGAGGTCCAACCCACCTCGTCTTCCCCTAGTGACTTTCTTGGGGTGATGGTGGGAACGTGTCCCCAAGTGTCCTTGAGTCCTCACGGGGTGCTGTGCTCCCTTCCAGGCCTGCAGGAACAACATCTGCCTGGACCTCTCTCCCAGTCACGGCCTGGACGGGAGGCTGACGGGGCACAAGGTGGTCAACTGGGACGTCAAGGTACGCTGGGCACAGGGTGGCCCGGCCTGATCCATCCACCCCATGGCTTGGAGGCTGCCAGGCCTCGCCATGGATGTAGGGCAGGACCCCCAAGGAGTGCTGGATGACCGTGGTGGTTCCCCTGGACCCTACGGGGGAATCAGGGGAATATGTGGTATGGGGGTCAGTCAAGGACCTGCCTGACCCATGGGTCCACCAAGGCCTTGAGTGATGGCTCCTGGGCCACCAGGGTCAGCCCTGGAGGTCCTCAGTGTCCAGGCTGGGCACCATGGGTGGTCACTGCAGGGGAAGAGGTGCTTTTGGGGCACCTTTTGGGGTGTGTGCTGTAGGATGGGTCAGGTCACACCTCAGCCTTTGCTAGCCACAGGATTTAGTGTTCTCCAGCTTGGGTGAGCTGGCAGAATGGGCCCCGGGGGTCCCTGGCCCTGGGTGGACGTGCGACCTCCTCCTCTACACCGCCGTCACCGCGCAGCCCCCAGGGGCACCCAGCAAAGCCTCTCGCCTCCCCCCGGCAGGACGTGGTCAACTGCGTGGGCGGGATGGGCGTCCTGCTGCCCCTGCTCGAGCAAGTGGTGACCAAGAAGGAGGAGGCCGAGGACGAGCAGGAGACCAACGACCTGGTGGGGCCAGAGCTGACGTCCTCCAGGAACGCCCAGGGCATGCTGATCCCGCTGGGCAGGTCCTCAGGTGAGGTCCCCGGGGGGGTGAAGCAGGAGCCGTCCCGTAGGTAACCCCGCTGCCACGCGGGCTGGTGTCTACCACGGGCAAAGCCTTGCCTGGGGCACCAAGATTTATGGGGCAGTGGAAAAACCATCGCTGTTGTTGACGTCTTTTGAGGTTGTTATGACCTAATTAGTCATAAACGAGCGGTTCTGGGAAGATGAGGGTGGTTCAAGCCTGCCTAGCTCCAGTTTTGCTTTTGCATGTAGTGCATGGTGTCCTGCAGTAGACTTAGGTTCATGCAGAAGCCTTAGTGACATGAAATTCCTCCTGATACCCAGCTGCTGATTTTCTGGATGCTCAGAACAACTGAGGTTTCTGCTGGGTTAAGTTTGGGGGAAAAACGGACTGGAGAACAGTTTGTGGTGGGGTCACCAGGGGGCCCATCGTGGCAGAAGTGGGAAGGACCCTGGTTGGGGGCGGGCTGGTGGCTCCCAGCTCTACCCGTGCCTTGCAGAGAGCAGGCTGGAGAGGAACAGCGTGGCCGCCTTCCTGCTGCTGGTGAAGAACTTCATCCAGCACCACCCGGTGAACCAGGAGAGCCTGGTGCAGTGCCACGGGCCGGCCATCATCGGGGCGCTTCTGCAGAAGGTAGGGGGCTGCCACAGCCACAGGGCTCCATCCCGAAATTGCTGCCCAAACCACAAACCCCCCCCCATTGTCACCCCGTGCAGGTCTCCGGCCCGCTGCTGGACATGAGCACGCTGATGGCCTCGCAGATCCTGATGGAGCAGGTGGCCTCCGAGGGCAGCGGGCTCCTGCTGCACCTCCTCTACCAGCACCTGCTCTTCGATTTCCGCATCTGGAGCAACAGCGACTTCGCCGTCCGCCTAGGTGGGAGCAGGAGGGCACCCGCGGGGCTCCCCAGTGCCCGACGGTGGCCGCTCACGCCCTCTCCACGCAGGTCACATCCAGTACCTGGCCAACGTCGTCAAGGACCACAAGCAGCGCATCCGCAAGAAGTATGGGGTGCAGTACGTCCTCGACTCCATCCGGACCTACTACGGGTGAGCTGCTGCTTGTAGCCACGATGCCCGGCCCCCAGATGCCGGCGTCGTGTTGGGCTTGAGCCCTGGAAGCTGCAGTTTGGGGTGGACACCCTTTATTTGGGGTAGTATCCCCCCTGCGAGCACGTCATGGGGAAATCTGATGGAGCATTATGGTGGGCACAGGACCTTCTGCTCCCCGTGCCCCATCCCCAAGCATTGCGTGGTCTTTGACATACCCAGATCTGCAACCAATTAGCCCCAAAATCCACCCCAGCGGTAACTGGGAGCATCGTGGTTCCTGCAACAAACTGATGCTCTCTTCTTGCCTGACCCCTTGCATTTCTCCAACACACCCTGCAGAGACCCAAACCCATGGGGTGGGTGTTTCCTGGTGTGCCTGCAGGGACGTTCACACTGTCCTGGAGCTCCTCAGGCTCCGTGGTGGGATTTGGGATTGTGCTGGCGATGGGTAACGAGGGGCAAGAGGGCGGCTGTGCACATCCCCACTGGGAACATCCACGTGCATCTCTTCCCCAGTGCCTCCAAGGAGAAGTCCACGACGACGGACGACATCAAGACGGTGCAGACGTCCCTCTTCAGCCTGGTGAAGGACTTCTTCTGCAGGAGCTTCTCCGGGGAGGAGATGCAGAGCTTGCTGAACTACGTGGCCGCGGCGCAGGACGAGCAGCAGGTACGGCGCCTGGCCACCCGGGTCCCACCACGCCACCCCGAAAAGGCTCCCCAGACATGTGGGGCTGGCCCCGCTCTTGGCAGTGGGCCAGCAAGCAGGTGGGGAGAAGCTGCTGAGACCCCGGTGGGGTGCGTGGAGGACAGCGTGCACCCTTTGCCCGCAGGTCTGCGGGGCGCTGGAGGTGATCCACGGCCTGCTGAAGGGCTCGCCCGCCCAGGAGCAGCTCTTCGCCTTCCTCTTCGAGCCGGGCCACGTGGAGGTCCTCTTCTCGCTGCTGGTGCAGAAGAAGTTCTCGGATGAAGTGCGGGAAAGGGTCTTCAAGGTGAGAAGGGGTCCCCGGTGTCGCCCCCTGAGGCTGGGGGTTTCTCCGTGGGGCCACCGCCACCCCTCTGTGCCTCTCCAGGTCCTCTACAAGATGCTGAAGTACGAGAAGGTCCCCGAGCGCAGCAAGAACCGCCTGAAGCTGAAGGACATCGGGTACCAGGGGCTTATCGCCTGCCTCAGCGACATCCCCGGCTCCATGCTGCTCTTCCGCTGCCTCTCGGAGCAGGTCCTCGGGGCAGGTACCGTGTCCCCTTCTGTCCCATCCTGGTGGCACGGCACAGGGCCATCATGGCAGCTTCCCACCCGTCTCAGCTCAGTGGGGCTGGCTGGAGGTAGATCTGGGGAATTTTGGTGGCTTTTGGGGACCAAAACTCTATCCTTGCCTGCAGACCCTCCCAACTACAAGGACCTGGTGGCCGTGGTTTACCTGTCCCACCGGGCCGAGCTGACCGTCCGGCTCGATATCTGCCGCAAGGTGAGCAGAGCAAGGTGCAGGGGGTGCCACCACACAGTCACCCCGGGGCTGAGCTCCCCCATGGGAACACGGGGGCATGGGGACAGCGATAACACCCCATGCACGGGGCTGCATGATGGGACCTGGGGTGCTCGTGCCCTTTGCGGGGCCATGCCCGTCCTGCTCCTGCCCTTTGGGGGGTCCAAGCCCCCCGAGAGGCTGCCTGGAGCTGAGGTGACCCCGCTGGGTGTCTCCCCCTCTCATCCCGCAGCTCTTCCACTTGATCTACGCACAGCAGGACATGGTGAAGCAGCTGGCGAGGCTGGCGGGCTGGCAGGACACGCTCACCAAGCTCTACGTCAAGGAGTCCTACGAGTCCCGCCAGCACAGCCTGAGCCACTCGAGCAGCGGGGGCTGCCTGGAGCTCCTGCGCCTCTCGGAGGCCCCCGGCAGGGACGGCAGCAACGAGGTGGGGAAGGAGGCGGTGGGCAGCGCGAGCCCCCCACCCACCGAGCTGCAGGAGCTGGATGTCTTCCTGCCTCTGGGCTATGAGGCTTCGGACCAGGAGCTCTCCGAGGGCTTCTCCGACCACTCCATCTCGCCGAGCGGCCGCACCAAGTCCTTCCACTCCTACAACTTCAAGTCCTTCGACTCCTCCGACCGCGCCAGCCGCTCTTCCTCCAACCCCGGCGACGTCCCCTTTGACGGCGTCTACCACCCGCTCTCGCCCTTCTCCACCTCGCCCTTCGACCTGGGGCTCGACCTGGCCAGCACCAGCTCCATCGCCACGGCCGAGAGCGGCGCGCAGACGCCTGCCAGCGGCCCCGGCACCCCCTCGCCCCTGGAGAGCTTCAAACCCTTCCCGGGGATGCGCACCCGCAAGAGCTCCAGCCTTTCCAACGTCCTGGATGAGAGCAGCTACCAGGACGCCCTGCCCAGCGACAACGTCTCCAACACCAGCAACCCCCAGGTGAGCCCCGAGCCGTGGCACCCACCTCCTTTTTCGGGTTACCGGCGGGGTCCCCTAACTCTTTTTTTTCCCCCCCGCCTCTGCTGGCAGCAAACGCCCGAGGAGGAGCTGTGCAACCTCCTGACCAACATCGTCTTCTCGGTGACGTGGCGCGGGGTGGAGGGCTGGGACGACGCGGCGTGGAGGGAGCGCGGGCAGGTCTTCTCCGTCCTCACCAAGCTGGGCACGGCCTGCGAGCTGGTGCGGCCCCCCGACGAGATCAAGCGCAGGTTTGTGGGGGCGTACGGAGGGTCAACAGGGGCCACGGGGTGTCCCGGGGGGTGGTGGCGGCCCTACAGAGCTCCCTGCTGTCCCGCAGCCTGCTGGAGATGATGCTGGAGTCGGCGCTGACGGACCTGAAGGAGTCGGGGCCGGCCGCCCTGCCCGGCCTCACCCAAAATGTTCTCAAGCTGCTGCGGCTGCTCCAGGACTTCTTGTTCTCCGAGGGGCACAACAACCAGGCCCTGTGGAGCGAGAAGGTGAGCGGCCACAGGCAGGGTCCTGGCCCCACAGAGAACTCTAAGCCCTTGTGCTGACCCCCAAACCTGGGGTTAGTCTTGCCCCTAAACCCTGCCCCTACACCCATAGCCCGTAAGCCTAACCCTAGAAACTAACCCAAGCCCAAATCCTAAAACCTAACCCATAACCCGTAAATTTAACCCCAACCTCTAAACCTAACCCCAAAACTTCGTTCCAGCCCTACGCTCTTGCCATAAACCCCAACTCTAACCGTAAGCCTTAACCCCAACCCTAACAGTACACCCTTGCTGTAAACCTAACCCTAATCCTCAACCCTAATGCTAACACCTAACCTTGATGTTAGCCTTTAACCTGTAGCCCATAAACCTAACTCTAGGAACTAACCCAAACCCCAATCCTAAAACCTCACCCTGGCTCATAACCTATAAACCTAAACCATAAACCTAACCCTAAACCTTAACTCTACACTCCTCCTGTGAGCCCCAATCCTATAGCCTATCCCTAATCCCTAACTCTTAACCCTACATCCTTAGTGTAAACCCAAACCCTATACCCTAATCCTATACATTAAGCTATTTATCCCTGAATTATATAAATCTAACCCTGAACCTCAACCCTAACCCTACATCCTTGCTGTAAACCCTAGCCCTAACTCCTAATCCTGACCTTTAACCTTAACCTTACGCCCTTGCCATAAACCCAAGCCCTAAACCTAGCTCTATACCCTAAACCCTAACTTAAAACCTATGAATCTAACCAGACCTCCTAAATCCCAATCCTAAACCTTAACCCTACATCCTTGTTATAAGACTCAACCCTAATCCTAACCATAACCCTAAGCCCCCACTCGATACCCTAATGCCAAACCCTAACCCCAACCCTAAAACCTATCCCCTGCCCTAACCCCAGCCCCTAATTCCTTCCCCTCCCCATAACCCAAACTGGTGTCGAGCGGTGGCTGGGAAATGGGGACCCGGCTCCGGCTCGGGGGCTGGCGTGGCGGGGGGCTCACTGTTCCCCCGCCGCCCCCCAGATCTACGAGGGGGTGAGCGGCCTCCTGGACAAGCTGGGCGTCTGGTACCACCTGGCCAACGGCACCTCCGACCTCAAGGAGATGGCCCAGACGGGGCTGCGCGTCCTGGTGGGCTACATCATGCTGCAGGACCCCCAGGTGGGTCACCCCCTCCTGGGGCTCCGGGGGAAGACCCCAACCTTTTGGGGGCCGGGCAGGAGGCTTCACCTAACGCCCCGTGTCCCCCCCTCCCCAAGCTGCACTCGCTGGCCTACGTGAAGCTGCACAGCCTGCTGCAGACCGCCTCGGCCCCCAAAAAGGACGAGGCTTGCTACCTGCTGGGCAAGCTGGAGACCCCGCTGCGGCGCTCGCTGGACGCCAAATCGGAGACCTTCTCGTGGCTGGTGCCCATCGTGCGCACGCTCATGGACCAGTGCTACGAGACCCTGCAGCTGCAGCTCTTCCTGCCCTCGCTGCCCCCCACCAACGGCAGCCCCACCTTCTACGAGGACTTCCAGCTCTTCTGCACCACCCCCGAGTGGAGGAGCTTCATCGAGAAGCACGTGGGTGCCACGGGGAACCCTGTTTGGGACCCTTGGGGGAGCCCCTTCCCAGGCTTAGATGTGGCTCCAGCGTTGGAGTGCCACCAGGCTGGGACATCCCAGTCCCGTGCCGGGATGACCTCCAGGGAAGGGGTGCTGGCAGCCCAGGTGAGCGTTAGGGGGTGCTGGTGCCCTGCTGAGCACCCTGCAGCCGTCTCCTCTCTTCCCCCGCAGGTGCAGCCCACCATGGCGCAGTTCGAGATGGACACGTTCGCCAAGAGCCACGACCACATGTCCAACTTCTGGAACGCCTGCTACGACGCCATGATGAGCAGCTCCCTGCGGCGGGAGCGGGACAAGGCGGACAGCAGGAAGATGTTCCAGGTACTGCCTCCTCCTCGCCCCGGGGACGTCTCCCTGGGGACGTGCTCCTTGTCCCAGGGCCATGCTCCTCACCCTAGGGGTGTCACCCAAAGGACGTGCTCCTCACCCCAGGGATGTCATCCCAGGGATGTGCTCCTCACCCCAAGGATGTGCTCCTCACCCAGGGGCCATGCTCCTCACCCCAGGCGTGTCACCCAAAGGACATGCTCTTCACCCCAGGGATGTGCTCCTCACCCCAGGGATGTTATCCTGGAGACATCCTCTTCACCCCAGAGACATCGTCCCAGCGATGTGTTCCTCACCTTGGGGATGTCATCCTAGAGACATGCTCCTCACCTTGGGGATGTCATCCTAGGAACACACTCCTCACCCCAAGGATGTCATCCTAGGGACACGCTCCTCACCCAGGGAACATGCCCATCACCCTAGCGACATGATCCCCAGGATGTGCTCTTCACCCTAGGGTGATCCTAGGGACAGGCTTCTTGCCCCAGGGCCATGCTCCTCATCCCAGGGACATCACCCTGGGGATGTTCTCCTTGCGCTGCAGACGTCACCCCATGGACGTGTTCCTCACCCCAGGAACGTCCCCAAGCCCCAACCCCACTGTCACCTCCCCTTCCCCGCTCCCTCGGCAGGATCTGGTGCTGGAGCCGGCGGCGAAACGCGCCAAGGCCGAAAACGCCCGGCACGCCAACGTGCTGAAGCAAGCCAACAACCACCAGAGCACCGTGCTGAAGCAGTGGCGCTCCCTGTGCCGCCTCCTCACCTCGCCCCGCTCCGCCTGGGCTGACCGGTGAGCACCCACACCCCCACCTCGGCTCCAGGGGGGGGTACGGGTGGGGGTCCGGGGTGCCTCACCCCCACCTGCCCCCCAGGAACCCGCCCGAGGTTCGCTGGAAGCTCTCAAGTGCCGAGACCTACTCGAGGATGCGGCTGAAGCTGGTGCCCAACCTGAATTTCGACCAGCACTTGGAGGCCAGCGCCCTGCGGGACAACCTGGGTGAGTCTGGCGGGCACCCAGGGGTCCCCAAGTCCCCAGGGGCGCTTGGCAGGGCTCGTCCCCCTTCCATGGGGGGTGCCCGCTGACCTCCCCCCTCGTTCCAGGAGCCGACAACCTCCACAACCCCGCCGAGTCCCTCCCGCTCGCCATGGCCAAGGAGGCCAAGGTGAGCGAGCTGGAGGACGACCAGCTGGCCGAGGAGGACCTCCCCGTCCTGGACACCCAGTGAGTGTCCCCGTCCCCACCCGTGACCCCAGGTCCCTCACCCGGGGGTGTCCTCACCCTTCCCCTGTCCCCCAGGGCCGAGCCCAAGGAGCAGAACCAGCGGGAGAAGCTGGTGGTCTCGGAGGACTGCGAGCTCATCACGACGGTGGCGGTCGTCCCCGGCCGCCTGGAGGTGACGACCCAGCACGTCTACTTCTACGACGGCAGCAGCGAGAAGGAGGAGACGGAGGGAGGTAAGGGCACGTGCCTGGGAGAGCATGGGGCAGGGGGACGGGGCCACAATCCCTGCCCAACCGCTGGTCCCCCAGACAGGCTGGAGCTCCTCGGGGGGGGTCCTTGCGGCACAGCGGGGTGAAGATGCCCCCATCCATCCCCTGCCCCCCCTCAAAGCCCAACCCTAGGGACGCCGACCTTTTGGGGTGCTGTCCCCAATCCCTGCCCCTCGTCCCCTGCCTCTCCCCCCTGCTGGGTGCTCGCTGAAGCCCGGGGGGCTCTGTGCTCCCCCGGCAGGGATCGGCTACGACTTCAAGCGCCCCTTGTCCCACCTGCGCGAGGTCCACCTGCGCCGCTACAACCTGCGCCGCTCCGCGCTCGAGCTCTTCTTCATCGACCAGGCCAACTACTTCCTCAACTTCAAGAAGAAGGTGGCGGCACCCTTTTCTACCCCGAGACCCCCCAGGCTCCAGCCGGGCCCCCCCTGGAGTCACAGGACCGTGTCGGGTCCACATGGGGACCTCGAGCATCAGCAGGGCTCTCGCCTCCATCCCCGCAGGTGAGGAACAAGGTCTACTCCTGCATCCTGGGCCTGCGGCCCCCCAGCCAGATCTACTTCGGCAGCCGCTCGCCCCAGGAGCTGCTGAAAGCCTCGGGGCTCACCCAGGTACCCGTGTTCCCCCTCCCCGTGCCCCCCCGAGGGCGCCTGTGCAAAGAGGGGTGTCCATGTGCCCCCTGCAGGGCCAGCTGTGGGGTTTGCTCCAGCTTCTGCCCCCAAACCTATCTCAGCCGTCCCCTCTTTTTGCTCCAGAAATGGGTTCTGCGGGAGATCTCCAACTTCGAGTACCTCATGCAGCTGAACACGATCGCGGGGCGCACCTACAACGACCTCTCGCAGTACCCCGTGGTGAGCACCCCGTGTCCCCCCAGCCCCGGGCTGCCCGGTGGCCCCAGGACCCCCCCAGCCTCACCCAACCCCAACCCCACCCAGTTCCCCTGGATCCTGCGGGACTACGTCTCGGAGACCCTCGACCTCACCGACCCGGCCGTGTTTCGGGATCTCTCCAAACCCATCGGGGTGGCCAACGAGAGGCACGCACGGGACGTGAAGGAAAAGTGAGTGCCCCAAAAAAATGGGGACCGGGGGTTGGGGGGGGACTGGGGCACCTGCCCTGACCCTGCTGCTTCCCCCCATGCCAGGTATGAGAGCTTCGAGGACCCCACGGGCACCGTGGACAAGTTTCACTACGGCACGCACTACTCTAACGCGGCGGGCGTCATGCACTACCTAATCCGCACCGAGCCCTTCACCACGCTGCACATCCAGCTGCAGAGCGGACGGTGAGCACCCGGGGGCGGGGGGGACACGGGGTAGGGGACAAAGCCACCACCGCCGGGGGTCCCACGGTCACCCCGTGCCACCAGGTTCGACTGCTCGGACCGGCAGTTCCACTCGGTGCCGGCGGCGTGGCAGGCCCGCATGGAAAACCCCGTGGACGTCAAGGAGCTCATCCCCGAGTTCTTCTACTTCCCTGAGTTCCTGGAGAACCAGAACGGTAACGGGGGGACGGGGACGGGGATGGGGACAGGATGGCCGGGTCCCTGACCCGCCGTCTTCCCTGCTGCCCGCAGGCTTCGACCTGGGCTGCCTGCAGATGTCCAACGAGAAGGTGAGCGACGTGGTGCTGCCGCGGTGGGCGCGCTCCCGCGAGGACTTCATCTACCAGCACCGCAAAGCCCTGGTGAGACGGTGGAGCCCCCATCTCCTCTCCCACTGGGGCAGGGTCGTCCTGGGGGGGGGAGTAGTGGGCGTCCCCGACCCCCCCCTGATGCCCCGTGCCCCTGCAGGAGTCGGAGTACGTCTCAGCCCACCTCCACGAGTGGATCGACCTCATTTTTGGGTACAAGCAGCGAGGCCCGGCCGCCGTGGAGGCCCTCAACGTCTTCTACTACTGCACCTACGAGGGTGAGCCGCGGGGACACGGGGTGGGGGGCACCCACCGGGTGGCCTCACTGATGCCCCCCCGTCCCCATCCCCAGGCGCCGTGGACCTGGACGCCATCGCCGACGAGACGCAGAGGAAGGCTTTGGAGGGCATCATCAGCAACTTCGGGCAGACGCCCTGCCAGCTGCTCAAGGTGCCTCAGTCCCCCCAAAAATCCAAGCCCCCCCCCCGCTTCGTTTCGGGGGGTGCTGCCCCCCTTCTAACGGGTCTCACCCCCCCCCTCTCTAGGAGCCCCATCCTGCCCGGCTGTCGGCCGAGAGCGCAGCCCGCAGGCTGGCCCGCCTGGACACCCGCCCGCCCAACGTCTTCGAGAACCTGGACCAGCTCAAGTCCTTCTTCGTGGAGGTGGGGACAGGGACGCGGGGTGCCGGGGGTGCCAGCGGCGAGCAGGGCACCCACCGGCTGCGCCTTCCCCGCAGGGCATCAGCGACGGCGTGGCCCTGGTGCAAGCCGTGGTCCCCAAGAACCAGGCGCACTCCTTCATCACTCAGGGATCCCCCGACGTCCTGGTGAGCGCGGGGAAACTGAGGCACGGGTGCTCCTCGCCGGGAGGGTGCCGGTGTCGGGGGTCCCCCCGGGTGCGTCACCGCCGTCACCCCCCTCTGACCAGGTCACCGTGAGTGCCAACGGCCTGCTGGGGACCCACAACTGGCTGCCCTACGACAAGAACATCTCCAACTACTTCAGCTTCACCAAAGACCCCACCGTCTCCAACGCGAAGTGAGTCCGCGTGTGTGCGCGGCGGGGACGGTCCCATCCCCGGCTCCCTCGGGGCCACACGAGCTCTCCGGTCCCTCCGGTGTCAGGACCGTGCGTCCCGGCCACCATCCCGTGTCGTGTCCCTCCCCGCCAGGACCCAGCGCTTCCTGCAGGGCCCCTTCGCCCCCGGCGCGGACCTGTGCTCCCGCACGCTGGCCGTGTCCCCCGACGGGAAGCTGCTCTTCAGCGGGGGACACTGGGACAACAGCCTGCGCGTCACCTCGCTGGGCAAAGGGAAGGTCGTTGGGCACATCACCCGGCACATAGGTACGGTGTCCCCCTCCACGGGGTGCCAAGGGGACCCGGGATGGTGCAGGGGACATCTCTGCAGCCCTCGGGGCTCATCCAGGCTCCACCAGGGCCAGGATGGGGCTAGCAGCAGCTCCGCGCCCCAAAGCATCCCTCTTGGTGCCACCTGCTGGGGCTGGGCTGCCAAGACACGCGGGGACGGGGCCAGCAGCAGCTCACCGCGTCTCTCTGGGTGTCACAGATGTTGTCACCTGCCTGGCGCTCGACCTGTGTGGCATCTACCTCATTTCTGGCTCCCGGGACACCACCTGCATGGTGTGGCAGGTCCTGCAGCAGGTACGGGGCTGCGCCGTGTGCCAGCTCTCGGGGTGAAGGTGCTGACTGCTGGGGCCCTGTGGTGGCACAACGAGGTCCCTGAGGTCCCCGTGTCCCCTCCACCAGGGTGGGTTTTCCAGCGGCTTGGCCCCCAAGCCCGTCCAGGTCCTGTACGGCCACGACGACGAGGTGACGTGCGTGGCCATCAGCACCGAGCTGGACATGGCTGTCTCGGGCTCCAAGGTGAGCCGTGGACGGGTGGCGAGGCTCATCCCAGGGCGGGTGGCACAGCCACCGAGCAGCGCACCCTCATCCTCTTCCTCCGCAGGACGGCACCATCATCATCCACACCATCCGCCGGGGCCTCTTCATGAAGTCCCTGCGGCCGCCCGCGGAGAGCTCGCTGCCCGCCGCCGTCACCCACCTGGCCGTGGGGCCGGAGGGGCAGATCGTCACCCAGACGGCCGTGGGCGAGCGCGCGTCCCTCAAGGTGAGGTGGCACGGCCGGGCTGCGTCCCCCCGTCCCCCGGTCCCTCTGATCCGTCATCTCCCCCCCCCCCCCTCTGCTCTCTCCCGCAGGACAAATTCGCGCTGCACCTCTACTCGGTGAACGGGAAGCACCTCGCCTCCGTCCCTCTGGACCAGGAGGTGACGGCCATGTGCGTGACGGAGGAGTTCGTGGTGCTGGGGACCATGCAGTGCGGGCTGGAGATCCGTGACCTCCAGAGGTGAGGGCTGGCACCCCGCTGGTGCCACCGGCACCCCCTTGGGCCGCCCGCGGGGTGCGATCCCCCCATCTTCTCCCCCTTGCAGCCTACGGGCGGCGATGGCCCCCGTGCCCATGCGGGTGCCCGTGCACAGCGTGTCGGTGACCAAGGAGAAGAGCCACATCCTGGTGGGGCTGGAGGACGGCAAGCTGATCGTGGTGGGGGCCGGGCAGCCCGCTGAGGTGAGCGCGGCCCCGCCTGGCCGTGGGGCTCGGGATGGCAGTGCAAGGGGGGGAAGACACGTCACTGTGTCCCTGTGTCTGGGATGAGATGGGATGGGATGGATCGGGATTAGATGGGAAGGTTGGGTTGAGTTGGGTTGAGTTCAGTTGGGTTGGGTTGAGTTGGGATGGGATGGGATAATTGGGTTGAGTTGGGATGGCTTGGATTGGGATGGGATGGGTGGGTTGAGTTGCGGTGGGATGGGATGGGATGGGATGGGATGGGAGGGTTGAGTTGGGTTGGGGTGGGGTGGGTTGAGTTGGGATGGCTTGGATTGGGATGGGATGGGTGGGTTGAGTTGCAGTGGGATAGGATGGGACAGGATGGGATGGGAGGGTTGAGTTGGGTTGGGTTGGGGTGGGTTGGATTGGGATGGGATGGGTGGGTTGAGTTGGGTTGGGCTGGATTGGGATAGGATTTGACAGAATTAGGTGGGTTGAGTTGGATTGGGATGGTATAGGGTGGGACAGACAGGATGAATGGCACGGAGCAGGACAGGATGGGATGGGGATTCACCTAAGGAAGGGGATGGGGTTTGGATGGGAATGGGGATTCAGATAGGGGTTGTGGGTAGGGATGTGGAAGGGATTGGAAATGGAGATGGGGTCGTGGATCTGGAAGAGGATGCAGATGGAGAAAGGATAAGGGGGATTTGGAACAGGATGGGGAAGGGACTGGGGATGGAGACTGAGAAAGGGTGTGAGCAGGCAGTGTGCATGGGGATGGGGATGGGGATGAGGATGGGGATAGGGATGGGGACATGGAAGGGGATGGAGAATGGGAGTGGGGACATAGAAGGGGATGGGGATGGGGACTTGGAAGGGGATGGAGAATGGGGACGGGGACTTGTTAGGGGATGGAGAAGGGGATGGGAATGGGGACGGGGACATGGAAGGGGATGGGGATGGGGACATGAAAGGGGATGGGGCATGGGGCAGGCGCTGACCCCCCTCTCCCCTAGGTGCGTCCGGGCCAGTTCCACCGCCGGCTGTGGCGCTCCACCCGCCGCATCTCGCAGGTCTCGGCCGGCGAGACGGAGTACAACCCCAACGAGGGCAGGTCCTAGGCTGCCACCCCGCACCCGGCCCCGCCGGGCTTCCCGCAGGTCCCGGCCCCTCCTGGGGGGCACGGCGACAAGGGGGGGACCCCGCTCCTGCCCCACGGCAGCGCCCCGAGCCCCTCGCAAGCCGGGGGGCGAGGACAGGAGGGGCGAGCCCCGAGCTCCCCGCAACCAGGGCTGCGTGCTTGGCCCCTCGCCGTGGCCTTATCCAGCCCCCCCGGGCTGGGGGATAGCAGTGGGATGAGGGGGGGCGAGGAGGCTCCCGGGGGGGACCCCTCGCTGGGAAGGGGGGTGCCGTGTCCCCCACCCCGCGCCCGCTGGCCAGGAGCCAGCTGCCCCCTTCCCCGACTGGTTTTTCTATCGATTTCTAGCTCTTTTACAAAAAAAAAAAAAAGAAAAAAAAAAGAAAAGAAAAGAAAGAATAATAATATATCTATCTATAAGAAATAAACGTGCACAAGGCCCTTGTCTGCCCTGAACTGTCTCTGCTGGGGACGTCTCCCCCCCCCGCCCCCCCCCCAGGCTGTGTTTTTGGGATGCGGCGAGCCACGGGGCCCATTCTTCCTGCCCTACATAGCGGGGCCAGCCTGGCACGGGCTGTGCTCCGGGCAGGGGACCAGCGGCCCCCGCGTCCCTGCGGGCTGCCCGGGTGTCCCCAGGGGGCTGGGGCTGTCCCCAGCCCGCCTGGCACACGGGGACGCGCGGCAGCCACCTCCTGTCCCGCGCCGCTCGGACACGGGAGGCACACGTGTCACGAGCATGGGGGGTCTCAGCCGTGTCCCCCACATGTCACCACGGTGGAGGGCGCAGCAGCCTGGTCCCCACATGTCCCGACCACAGGGGCCCCGCAGCCTGTCTGCCACGTGTCGCGAGCGTGAGGGGCCCAGCAGCCGTGTCCCCATGTGTCACAGTCATGGGGGGGGCTCAGCAGCGGTGTCCCCATGTGTCAGGACCAGGGGGGGCTTGGCAGCCGTGTCCCCACGTGTCACAAGCATGGGGGTCCCCGCTGCGTCCCGTGTCCCCACCACGTGTCACGAGCGGCGGGGAGGGGGCCACGCGTCCGCGTCCCCACATGTCACAAGCGTGCGGGGTCTCAGCTGGGTCCCCAGGCGCCACGACCGCCGAGGTCTGCACCGAGGTGTCACGAGCGTGGCGGTCCCACCCTTGTCCCCACTGTCACGGGTGTCCCCACAACCCCTTCAAAGTCCCCCCCCGCCCCACCTGGGGGCTCGCGTCTCCTCATCCCCACGGCCACAGGACCCCCACTGGGACCACTGCTGTCCCCAGACGCCCCCACCCCGTCCCCGTGCCCGGCCCCAGGCGCTGAGCGGCCGCTGCGCCCGTGTCCTCCCCTGCCCCGGCACCGCCGGGGCCCCACGGCTGGCAGCGACCTCTGTCCCCGAGCAGGGCTGGCCGCGGGTGCCCACGGCGTCACGTGGAGCCGCACCAGCCAGAGGCCGCCGGGAGCCGAGCCGGGAGCAGCCGCGGCGGCGGAGGTACGGACGGACGGACGGGTGGGAGGGAGGCAGGGCTGGGCGCTCGGGGTGCCGCCGGGATCTCCTCGGTGGGAGGCGGTTGGGGAAACTGAGGCACCTGAGCTCAGGTGAGTCCCTCCCGGAGGGGTCCCGGCCTCCGACACCGCTGCTGGAGGGACAGGGAGAGCCCTGCTACAGGGCCCGGGTGGCACTGTCCCCCGTGTCCCCGACCCCAAACCCTGGGCCCAGCTGTCCCCGTGCCGTAGGTCCCAGTCCCAAGTGTCCCAGACCCATCGGTCCATTCTCCCCGTGTCCCTGTCCCCAGTGTCCCAGTACCAGGTGTCCCTTTCCGAGGTCTCCCTGTTCCCTTTGCGCCAGGTATCCCAATCCCAGGTGTCCCAGTCCCAGGTATCCCAGTCCCAGGTGTCCCTGTCCCCAGGTATCCCAGTGTCCCAGTGTTCCAGATGTCCCAATCCCAGGTGTCCCAATCCCAGATGACCCAGCCCCAGGTGTCCCAGTCTCCGTGTCCCAGTTGTCCCAGTGTCCCATATGTCCCTGTCCCCAGCTTCCCCAGCCCCATGTCTCCCTGTTCCCAGTGTCCCAGGTGTCCCAATCCCAGTCCCAGTGCTCCCAGTGTCCCCGGTGTCCCTGTCCCACGCATCCTGCTCAGCTCACGAGAAGCCCCCGGCTCCCAGCACCCCCAAATCCCGCCCCCCCCCCCATCCCCATAGGGTTGCGGGGCCGGGCGGTTGGGGGACACAAGCCCTGAAGCTCCCACATCCTCCCCCCAAAAAAAAGTGCCACCATGTGGCTGGGCGCCCGCCTGGACGCGCTGCCCACCCCGGCGCTGGCCGTCGACCGTGCCACGGCGCGCCGCAACGCCGAGCGCATGCAGGAGCGCTGCCGGGCCCTCGGCCTCCGCCTGCGTCCCCACGTCAAGACCCACAAGACGCTGTGAGTGCCGCCCCCACCTTGTCCCCAAACCCCCCTACATCCCCCCTGTTCCCCCCAGACCGACCCCAAACCCCTCCATCCGCCCCTCCCGGCAGGGAGGGCGGCGCGCTGGCCACGGGCGGCACGCGGCGCGGCATCTCCGTCTCCACACTGGCCGAGGCGCGCTTCTTCGCCGACGGCGGCTTCGACGACATCCTGCTGGCGTACCCGCTGCCGGCCGGGCGCCTGGAGGAGTGCGCCGAGCTGGCCCAGCGCCTCGACGCCTTCCAGGTGCTCCTGGACAGCCCCGGCGCGCTGCAGCGCCTGCGGCAGCGCCCGCTCGCCGGCGGCAAGCGCTGGCTCGTCTGGCTCAAGCTCGACTGCGGCAACGGCAGAGGTGGGGACGGACCCGGGGGAGGGGGTTTCGGGGTTGGGGGGGGGGCTCCGGGTGCCCCCGGTCCCCGTGGAGCAGCACGGATAGGGTGGTTGAGCAGCCCCACAAAGATACGGCGTTCCTCACCAGCCACTTGCGGGGGTGTCCCCTGTGTCCCAAAGCCCCCAGGCAGTACGGGTCCGTGAGCCCCCAAACCCATTTCCAGCTCCCTACTACGTGGATGTGCCGTGGGGAACACATGTCCCTAACCCCACAGCCCACACCACCAGCATCTTAACCCCAAAGGAGTGTTCAAGTTTCCTAAAAGCCATTTTTCACCACTCGCTGCAGGGATTCTCCACGGGGCAGGCGTGTCCCATAAGTCCCCAAACCCCCGGCCCCAACAGCTCAGCCATTATGCGTCCCTTAGCCCCCCCCCCCCCAAAAAACCCTTTTCACCCATCACCTGCTCCTTGGGGGGAGGGATTCCAGGTGTCCCCATCCCCAGCAGCTCAGCCATTAGCCCCCAAAACCCCATTTGCACCCACCCACCACAAGGATGCTCCGTGGGGCCGAGATGCCCCATGCATCCCCCAGCCCCAAATCCCCAAACCCCAGCAGCTCAGCCAACACGGGGCATCACGCCCCTACCCCAAACCCCTCCTCTTCACACCCCATAAGGATGCTCCATGGGGGGACGCACGTCCCTTGTGTCCCCACCACCCCCCCGTATCCCACAGGGGACACTTGGGCCCCTCCATCCCCACCCGCCCCATGGCAGTGGGACGCCCCCAGCCCCGCGTTTTAAGCCGGACCCCCCCCCCCCTTCCCCATCCCCTTGCCGGCAGCCGGCGTGCGCCCCACGGACCCCGGCGCCCTGCCCCTGGCCCGGGCCATCGCGGAGGAGGCTCCGGAGGAGGTGACGCTGGTCGGGGTCTACGCGCACTGCGGGAACACCTACGGCTGCAGCGGCGTGCCCGCCATCCAGGCCATCGCCAGGGCCACCACCGCCGCCGTCCTCGACTTTGTGGCCGCGTGAGTCTGCATCCCAACACCCCCCACCAAATACTCCCTCCCCCCCCAGTTTACCTTCACCAGGCCCCAAATCCTGAGCAGAGTTGCAGGGGATTTTTATTATGGGGGCTGCGGGCTGCGCCCACCCCCCTTGCCCGCTCCGTCCCATAAAAGCCCCGGCCCCGACACGGCCCCGGCTGTAAATGCAAATCGCCCTCTTCCTGCCGGCACCATAAAGCAGGGCCCCACAAAGCCCCGGCGCCCCGGGGAGCCGGACGAGGATGCCCCGGCCACCTTTGAAGTGGGCTCTGTGTCCTGTCCCCCCCCCCCATTGTCCCCGGGGAAGGGACGAGTGGGATTTCGCATCCCGGAGCGAATTGCGGCCGGATGCCTCTCGCTGCCCCATGAGGTCAGCGGGGTCCCCGAGGCGCACGGGGACGTGCCGCAACCCAAAATGCCCCCAAAACGCCCTCCAGGTGTGTGTGTGAGTAGAGGGGGTCCCATTGAGGAACCCGTTGTGCCCCCACTTTTCAAGACCTGGGACAAATCCCCCTCCCCCCAGGTGGCCCGATGGGGACACTGAGCACAGCCCGTCCCCAGCTCCGGGCGGCCCAGCCCCCCCACAACACCCAGTGCGGGAGCACCCCAAGGAACTGGCTGCGGGGGGGGGGGCACCACCACCAGGAGCAAGCTGGGGGACACACGTGTCACCAACCCCACTGCCACGACACTGGTGGCACATCTGGGGCACATCTGGGGGGTCCTGGGCACACCTGGGGGGGCTCTGGCACAGCGGGCAAGGAAGGCACAAAAGGGAGAGGGCTCAAAATGGAGCACCTTGGGGGGGGGGGGGGACCCTGCCAGATCTGAGCAGCTCTCGCACGTCCGGATGGCATCTGGGCACACCTGGAGGGCACGCCGGAACACACCGGTGCGCCCCGTAAAGGTTTGGGTGCGCCCGGGCACATCTGGGCGATGCTGCGACCATCAAGAGGCACGGGGTGGCACGTCGGGGTGGCACCCCGGCACACCTGGGAGAACCCTTTGCACACCCGGATGGCCAGCCACCACACGGGGGGTGTGTTCCTTTTCCACGTCTGGGTGGCACCGGCACATCTGGATGTCCCCTTGTGCGCCCTGGGGCTCCCCGGGCGCGGCAAGGTCCCCCTCGCGCTGGCGCTTCGCCACGCTGGGGACCCCGTGGCACCCAGGGGTGACACAGCCACCGCCAGCCCCATGCCCGTGGTACCCGGGGAGGGGGGTGACATCCCCCTCGGCCATGCCCGGGGGTGGTGACAGCCCCTCCCGCGCCACCAGGCTGCGCCAGGCCGGCGTGCCGTGCCCCCAGGCCAGCATCGGCTCCACGCCGTCCTGCAGCCACCCGGTCCCCGAGATGGCCGAGCTCACCGAGGTCCACCCGGGCAACTACATCTTCTACGGTGAGTACCACCACGTCCCCCACCCCTCCCCAGGCACGGCGTCCCCCCTCGGGACCCCCTCCACCCACCCACCCACTCCGCAGACCTCCAGCAGACGCTGCTGGGCTCCTGCCAGCCCCAGGACGTGGCCATCCGCGTCCTCACCAGGGTGGTCGGCCACTACCCGCACCGCAACCAGCTGCTGGTGGACTGCGGCTGGACGGCGCTCAGCCTGCACGGCTGGGCGCAGCCACCCGCCGGCCGCGCCGCCGTCGAGGGACATCCCCAGCTCCGGTGAGCGCTGGGGACACCGGGGAGGGGAGCGGGATGGATCGGGGTGGCGGCACGGCACGGCGCGGGGACCTGACGGCGCGTCCCCGCAGGCTGGTGGGGCTGACGCAGGAGCACGGGCTCCTGGAGCCCGCCAGCGGGCAGCTGGATTTCGGGAGGTTCCCGGTGGGCACCGTGCTGGCCCTCGTCCCCTTCCACGTGAGTACCGGCCCCGCCGTCCCCCGCTGTCCCCCCCCCGCCCCGTGTGTCTCACCTCCTCTGCCGCCGCAGGCCTGCGCCACGGCTGCCATGCACCCCGTCTACTACGTGCACGAGGAGGGCGAGGTGGTGGCCCTCTGGCACCCCGTCCGCGGCTGGTAGAGCTCGTCCTGCTGCCGAGGTCCCGCGCCGTGCGGGGCTCCTGCGCCCACCCCGAGGTCCTGCAGCCACCCCGAGGTCCTGCGCCCACCCCGAGGTCCTGCGCCCACCCCGAGGTCCTGCGCCCACCTTGAAGTCCTGCGCCCATGCACTGAGATCCTGCACCCACGCTGAGGTCCTGCACCCGCACTACGACCCCGTACCCACACCAAGACCCCGAACCTACACTAAGACCCCACACCCACACTAAGACCCCGTACCCACACCAAGACCCCGCACCCACACCACCCAGGAGGGGGTCAATAAAGCTCCTCTCCCCCTCTGCAGGCGCTTTGGGCTCTTTGGGACGAAATCCGGCGGTTTTGGGGCCCAGCCGGGGCCGGGTGACACCACCCGGCTCATCCCAATGCGGCCGCCCCATGGGAACCGCCCGGCCTGGGATGGGGACGGGGTCCTGGGGGGTCCGGGGGGCACGGTGGGAGTGGGGTGGATGAAACGGGGCAGCCCAAGTGGCCACGCACCCCTATACACACACCCCCACACTCCTATACTACCTTTATACACATCTATACCTACACCCCGTATGTACACCTATACCTACACACTCTACCTAGGTGTACACCTACACACACCCCTATACCTACACCTACACCCCACACACCTCCCCATACTTACACTGCCACCCCTATATATGCCTATACACACCTATACCTATACACACCCCTATATGTACATCTACACGCACCCACCTCTACACATACCCCTCTTTGTACACCTATACCTATCCCTACACTCACACCTATACGTACACCTACACCAACGCCATATGTACACATATACCTACACCTACGTGCACACTTATACCTACACCTACATACACACCTATACGTACACCTACACCCATACCGTATGTACACATATACCTACACCTCATACACACCTATACCTACACCTACACGCACAATATATGTACACCTATACTTACCCCTACATGCACACCTTACCCCTACACGTACACCTGCACACACACACTTATACTTACACCTACACACACACACCCTAGATGTACACCTATACCTATCCCTATATACACACCTATACACACACCATACGCACACCTATGCTTACCCCTACATGCACATCTACACCTACACACACACCTATACCTACCCCTACCCCCACCTATACGCACACCATACATACACCTATATGTACACCTGCACATACGTACACCCATACCTACCCCTACACACGCCATATGTACACCTACATGTACACCTACCCTTACACACACCACACGTACACCTACACCTATCTCTGCACACACCATACGTACACCTTTCCCTACCCCTACACACACATGTACACCTACACGTACACCTACCCCTACACACACCATGTGTACACCTACACCTAGCCCTGCACACACCATACGTACACCCACCCCTACACACACCATACGTACACCTACCCCTACACACACCATATGTACACCTAGCCCTACACACACCATACGTACACCCACCCCTACACACACCATACGTACACCTACCCCTACACACACCATACGTACACCTAGCCCTACACACACCATACGTACACCTAGCCCTACACACACCATACGTACACCCACCCCTACACACACCATACGTACACCCACCCCTACACACACCATACGTACACCCACCCCTACACACACCATACGTACACCTACCCCTACACACACCATACGTACACCTAGCCCTACACACACCATACGTACACCCACCCCTACACACACCATACGTACACCTAGCCCTACACACACCATACGTACACCTAGCCCTACACACACCATACGTACACCTACCCCTGCACACACCATACGTACACCCGTACCGCCCCCTACACAAGAAAAAGGGGGGGGAGAGGGCTGACCCCACCGGGTCCCACCCGGGCCAAAGCGATCGGGTCCGCACCGGGCCAAACCCAAGAGGGCCCGGCCGGGCCCTGCCCGCTCCGAACCGAGCCGGGCTGGGGACCCCCGACCCGTCCCAAACCCCGCGTGCCCCGGGCCGGGCCGTGCCGAGCCGTGCCGAGCCGTGCCGGGCGTGGCCACGCCCCCAGCCCCGCCCCTCCCTCGGCAGCCAATGGCGTGGCGCCTCGCCCCTCCCTGCGGGGCCGCGCTGAGCCGAGCCGAGCCGGGCCGGGCTGAGCCGAGCCGAGCCGGACCGGGCTAGGGGAGCCGCAGCGAGCCCAGCCCAACCGAGCCGGGCCGAACCGAGCCGAACCGAGCCGAACCGGGACGAGCCGGGACGAGCCGAGCCGAGCCGGGCTGGGCTGAGCCGAGCCGAGCCGAGCCGGGCCGGGCCGAGCCGTGCCCGGGGACGGCTCCGGGCGCTCCCGCTCAGCAGCGGCCGCGGGGGGCGCGGCTCGGCCCCGCTCGGCCCCGTTCCCGTGGCCGCGATGCGGCGGGGCCGGGCCCCGCTCTGCCTCCTGCTGGCGCTGCAGCTCTGCCCGCCGCAGGTCCGGGGGGGCGGCCGGGGGGGGCCGGGGCTGGGTGGGTTTCGTCTCGTTCCTTCCCTCCCCCCTTCCCTTTTCCCTTCCCTTTTCCCCCTTTTCCTCCCCCCCCCTTTCCCTTCCTCCCCCCCCTTTCCCCTTCCTCCCCCCCCCTTTTCCCTTCCTCCCCCCCCCTTTTCCCTTCCTCCCCCCCTTTCCCTTCCCCCTCTCCCCCTTTTTTCCCCCCCCCTCCCCCCGTGGGAGCGGCCGCCCCCCTTCCCCCCCCGCCCCGTCCCCATCTGGCCGCAAGCTGGGACCCGGGGGGGGCCCCTCGGGACCGCCCCCCCAGCCCCCGCCCGCCGGGACCCACGCGGGACGCGGCGCTGGGGGGGGGGCCCCGGGGGCCTCAATCGGCGCCTTTGTTCCTGGGGGGGGGGGGGGGGGGGGCTGGGGCATCGCCCTGTGAGCACCCCAAAAATTAAAATTTTTTTTTGGGGGGGGAGGGAAGAGGGGGGGGGGTTCGGAATGAGTTTTGGGGCTCCGCGGTGCAGGATCCGTCCCTGAACGCGGGGCGGGGTTAAGGGGGAAACTGAGGCACGGAGGGAGTTGGGGGGGGCACCCAGATTTTTTGGCACCCCCCCCCCCCCCAAAAAAAAAATAACCCTTCTCCCCGCAGGTGCCGGCGCGCAGCCAGCAGTGCCCGAGCGGGACGTACACGGAGGACGGGGAGTGCTGCGCCTCCTGCCCCCCCGGCTTCGGGGTGGCCGTGCCCTGCGGCCGCGCCAACACCCAGTGCGAGCCCTGCGCCGAGAGTGAGTGCCTGTCCCCATCGTCCCCGTCCCCATCGTCCCCGTCCCCATCGCCCCTGTCCCCATCCATGTCCCCATCCCAGTCCCTGTCCCCATCGTCCCTGTCCCCATCCCCGTCCCCATCCCCATTCCCGTCCCCATCATCCCCCTCCCCATCCATGTCCCCATCCCAGTCCCTGTTCCTATCGTCCCCATTGTCCCCGTCCCCATTCCCGTCCCCATTGTCCCCGTCCCCATCCATGTCCCCATCCCCAACCCCGTATCAGTTCCCATCCCAGTCCCCATCCCCATCCCTGTCCCCATTCCCATCCCCATCCTTGTTCCCGTGCCCCCCATCCCCATCCATGTCCCTGTCCCCATCTCCATCGTCCCTGTCCCGGTCCCCATCCATGTCCCCATCCCCAACCCCATATCAGTTCCCATCCCAGTCCCCATCCCCGTGCCTGTCCCTTTCCCCATCCCTGTCCCCATTCCCGTCCCCATCCTTGTCCCTGTGCCCCCCGTCCCCATCCCCATCCCTATCCCCATCCCCGTCCCCATCCATGTCCCCGTCCCCATCGTCCCCATCCCTATCCCCATCCCTTTCCCCAACCCCGTATCAGTTCCCGTCCCCGTCCCAGTCCCCAGCCCCGTCCCCGTGCCCCCCCCACGAGCCCCGCTCAGCCCCCTCGCCCCCCTCTGTCTCAGACCGGACCTTCTCGGCGGTGAGCAGCGCGGTGGAGCCGTGCCGGCCCTGCACCCCCTGCGCCCCGTCGCAGCCCCTCGCCCAGCCCTGCACGGCCGCCCGCGACGCCCTCTGCGCCGGCCGCTGCGCCCGCGGCCATTACCGGCCCCCCGCCGGCAACGGGACGGGCCCGGGGAGGCCGTGCCAGCCCTGCCAGCTGTGCCGCGAGGGCTACGGCGCCGTCCGGCCCTGCGTCCCCACGCAGGACGCCGAGTGCCGGCCCTGTCCCCAGGGCTTCTACTCGGAGGAGCGCAGCGCCGAGGCGCCCTGCCTGCCCTGCCAGCCCGCCTGCGGGCCCGGCGAGGTGATGATCCGCGCCTGCAGCCGCCTCTCCAACACGCTCTGCATGGGTGAGCGCCCCCAGATACGTGGCCGAGTTCCCCGGTGCCTCAGTTTACCCATCTGTAGCCCCAGGGCGCGCGTGCCCTGCTCTGCGCGCGCGGCAGATAAAAACGCCACCTGGGTGGGGGGGAGGGGGGGTCCCCCAAAGCCCCACACCCTCCTGGGGCTCACGTGAGTTTGTGGGGGGGTGGCACCGAGGCACCGAGCCCCCTTTGAGCCCCCCCCCAGAGCTATGCTCGCCCCCCCCTCCCGGGGGCCACCGTCACCCGGCAGCTGCCGCCCCGCGGCTGTCATCGCGGCCCCGCGCGCGGAGCAGATGCTCCCGGCAGCACCAGCACGGGGGCTTTGATGTGGCCAGGAGGGGATGGGGGGGGCCTGGTGGGGCCGGGGTAGGGGGGGGGGGCCCCTCTCTGTTCCGTTCCCCCTTCCAGAGCTGGCTGCGGTTTCCTCCCACCCCAAAACAGCGTGGACCATCCGTGGGTGCCGGTTTGGGTACCCCCCAGCCCGACCTGCCCCGTTCCCAGGGGAAACTGAGGCAGCAGAGCTGGGTGGGAGGGGGTCGGATCATTGGGACTCCCCTAATCTGGGGCTGGGGGGGGGGGGCTGGGCTTTATCCCTGCAGAGAAGGACCTGCAGATCCTAAAGCGGGCGGAGGGGGACCCCCAGAAGGAGCCCCGTCAGCGGCAGCCGGTGCCGGGGGGCAGCGCGGCCCCCACCGCCTCGGCCGCCTCCTCCGAGTTCATGCTGCCGCCCCCCGAGGACACGGGCAAGGACATCATCCCCGTCTACTGCTCCATCCTGGCCGCCGTGGTGGTGGGGCTCCTCGCCTACGTGGCCTTCAAGTGGTAAGGTTTGGGGCCTTGGGGGGGGGGGTTTGTGCAGGGGGGGGAGCAGGCGGGGGCGCCGGGTGACGCCCGTGCAGCTGGCACACGTGCAGGCAGAAGCAGCAGCTGGCCAAGGCGCGCGCCGGGGAGCTGGGGACGGCGCCCGAGGGCGAGAAGCTGCACAGCGACAGCGGCGTCTTCCTGGACACCCACAGCCTGCAGGAGCCCCACCAGCTCGGCAAGGGTGAGCAGCGTCCTCCCCCCCACCCCCCCCCGGCCTTGGGGACACCCGCCCTGGGGGCGGCAGTGGGGTGCAGTTGTCCCCTGATGTCGCTTTGGCCATCCCGGGGTGGGGTTGGGGAGCACCCAAACCCTGGAGGCATCTGGAAGGGGTTGTGGGGTCCCGCGGAGGGGTCGGGGTGCACCCGGATGGGGCTGGGGAGCGCCCGTGATCCGGGGACCACCCCAGGTGGGGTTGGGGCGCAGCGTTAGGAGCACGCAGATGGGGTCAGGGAGCAGCCCCTGGAGCCGGAGGGCACCCAAACTTGGGGAGCATCACCCTGGCGCGGCACCCGTGCCTTGAGGAGCACCCAGATAGGGTTGGGAAGCCCCCTGGGGAGCACTCGGGTGGGATTTGGGGACACCCGTCCTCCTGGGGAGCACCCTGGTGGGGTGAGGGCGATCCTTGCAGGGGACAGCACCCAGATGTGGTCGGGGAGCACCCACGCCCGGGTCCAGGAGATGCCGTAGGAGCAGAAACGCTGGGGTTGGGGGGGGGGGACGACGACACACGCTGCTTTTCGGGGTGCCGATGCTGACCCCCGCCCCCCACCCCCCAACCCCAGCACCCCGTCCCGAGGGGCGTCCCTACGGCGCGGTGCCGCCGCAGCGGCAGGAGGAGGTGGAGCGGCTGCTGGAGAGCGGGGGTCCCGGCGGCGACTGGCGCAGCCTGGCCGCCCGCCTGGGCTACGGGGACGAAGCCATCGGCGCCTTCGCCCGCGGCCAGGCGCCCGCCCACACCCTGCTCGCCGCCTGGGCGGCCACCGAAGGGGCCACGCTGGAAGCCCTCTGCCTGGCCCTGGCCGCCGTGGGACGCCAGGACGTGGCCGAGCGCCTGGCGGGGCCGGGGGACGCCAGCTCCATGGTGTGAGCGCCCCCCCCCCCCAAAAGCCATTTGGGGACACCGCGAGGATTCGGGGGCGCCGAGAGCCCGGGGACGCTGCCCGCGGCCCCGCGGGGACGGGCGAGCCCCCGGCCGCCAGCAGCTTTATCGTGCCGTGTATTCTTTTTTAAGCCGTTTTTGTACTTTTTTAGGAGTGTCGGGTGGGGGTGGGGAGTGCCTTTTTGTATTTCTGGGGGGGGGGGGGGGGGGGGGGGGGTGTGCATTAAACAGCCGGACGTGCCTTGGTGTCGCTCGTTTTGTCGCCGGGATGCGTCCCCTCCGTCCCCGTGTCCCCTCCATCCCCGTGTCCCCTCCATCCCCATGTCCCCCCGCTCCCATGCGTGTCCCCCTGCCCTTGGGGCCCTGGGGGGGTACACGAGGGGCCAGGAGGTGGCTGCCCCAGCACCCTGTGGGGTCTGTGGGGCGAGGCGCACACGGGGACCCTCTGGGGCCGACCCCACGGCCCCCAGGCTCAGCAGCACCAGGGAGCCCAAATGCCAGGAGCACTTCTAGCCCCAAGGCGCCCCTGGGTCACCCCAAGCTGCTCCAGGACACCAAAACCCCTCCACCCCCGCTGCTGCCCCTGCGTTTTGGGGCTCACAGGGGTGCAAAAAGGGTGATGGGGGGGGGGGGGGGTCCCCGTCCCCAAACGGGTAAGGGCTGCTGAGGAGGGCCACCGTGTCCCCTGCGGTGCCACCAGCAGGTCCCCTCAGAGGAGCCACCGCCCCCCTTCGCCGCCTCCTGCGACACCCAGCCACCTTTTCCAGGCCAGGTACGGTGTTGATTTCATCTTATTTTATTTTTTTTAAATTTTTTTTACATAAAAAGTTCAGTAAAAATTGAATAAAGTAAAATGATTTAAGCAGTAAAATCAATCTTATCAACATAGCACGAGGCCTGCCAGAAATCCAGGGGCAGCCTGTTCCTGAATATTTACATGAGAACAGATTAAACCTTGCAGAACAAAAACGAGGAAACAAACAAACAAACAAAAAAAAACCCGAAACTATCCTTACAAAGTGTTCCCGTGATATCAGCACGTGTTGGGCTAAAAGCGAAAAAAAAAATAAAATAAAAACGAAACAAAAAAATTATCAATATATTCACATATACGTTAAAATATAATACAGGTCTTGGTGACACAAGATGCGCGCGGGGAGCGCGCCGAACAGCACCGCCGGGGTGGGCGCCCGGGTCAGCCTGGGGAGAGGAGGCGGGGGGGGGGGCGGGCTGGGAAGAGCGCTCCCACCCCGCTCTTCCTCGGGGGGGCCGTGGGGACAGCCCTGCTTCTGCAGAAATTCACAGGTCGGTGTCGAATCGGGAGTGGGGGGGGGAAATCCGACGGCCTCCGGAGCTCGGCGGCCCCGGAGGGGTTGGTGGTGGTTTACTCCAAGTCCGTGTCCTCTTTGGGTTTGTAAATGGCCCCGAATTTCTGCATGTACTTCTTAATGTACTCCTTCGTTTTGTGTTTCACATTCTCGTTGCACTCCAGGTCCTCCGGGTTCTTGCAGTACTTCAGCTCCTTGTTCATGACGCCGTGCGTCAGCTGCGGAGGAGAGGCGGGTCAAGGAGCGGCCGGCGGCACCGCGCGCACCAGCGCCTCGCGCGCTGCCCTCCCCGGCGCCTTTCTTAAAGCTCCCCCCTGGACGAACAGCCCCGTTTTCCCTTCCCTCCCTCGTCCCAAACGACCCTCCGGAACGGGGAGGGCTGGCGGCAGGCCCCGAGCCGCGTTACCTTGCGTGCCAGGTGCTTGAAGTCCTCCGTCGTGGTTATCCGGCCGACCTTGCAGTCGGGCTTGCGGTAGGGGTTCAGGCACTGCACGATGAACTGGGACATCTGCGGGTGGCGAGAGACGGATCAGCGCCGGCCCTCCGCCCTGCTCCCCATCCCGCGGCGTCAGGCCGGGTGCCACCACGGGCATTTCGGTGCTGGGATGCCCCGAATCAGCCCACGCCGCGGCCCCGTGCCGCTGCCCCTCGGCGGCACGCCGCCCGCTCGCAGCGGTGACAACCCCCGGGGGCCCTGGGGACACGCACCTCTTTCCTGAAGACTTCCTTGCTCTTCTTAGCCAGCTCGCTCGACGTGTCTGCCTCGGCTGTCTTGGGCTTCTTGGAAGACTGGAATGGGGAGGGGAAAGGGAGATTAAAAACGATAGCAGAAAAATTAAAATAATTAACGAAGTTTCGCTGGGCCGGCTCCAGACGCAGGCGCGCGCGGGCGGGCGGCAGCCAGCTGACGGCGCGGCACAGCCCACGCCCGGCCACCTCGCCTCCCCCCCGAGCAGGGAAGGCCGTGACGGCACCGCCGCGCTCCCAGCTTACCCACCGGGGGGGCTGCGCTTCCCCTGACCTTGTTTTTGGGGTTGGGATGAGCTCCAGCGCCAACAGGGCAGCCAAAAAAGCGCGAGTTCAGCAGCACGCCGCGTTACCAAAACCCGGGGGGGCTTCGCCACGAAGCCTGCACCCACGGAGCCGCAGGCACCCATCCCACCCGCCCACGTCCCCGGCGTCCCTTAAGCCTTCCCCGGAGCCAAACCCACGCGCCCAAGGACAAATCTCCACCCCACCACCACCGGAGGGGCACGGCCGCGCCGCCCGCCTCCCCGAATCCACCCCCAGCGCCGCGGGAGGAGCGGGGCCGCGCCGGGCCGACTCGCCCCTATTGTTTGCTCTGGGAAATGGCCGCACGGTGAGGGCTGGTTCTGGGAGACGAGGCTGGCCCGGGGAGGGAGGGGTTGAGCTCTGCGGTCTCCGTTATTAGCCTGAAATATGTTTAGCTGGAGGCGAGGGGGGAGGAATCCGGAGGGTTCACCACCACCACCACCACCCCCATTTATTTCGTGCATGTGAAGGCGCAATTACAGGAACACGAATCGGCGACCGTCTCCTAATCGTTGGCTCCGTGGCGCTTCATGCTGCCGGGCGGAAAGCGTTTGGTTGTCTGCAGCAGCCCCTCTCCGTCCCAGCCATGCCGGAGCGCAGCCCCCCCCATGCCCGGCACGCTGGGCGAACGGTGGCACGAAGCCGGGGCACGGCCGGAGCCGGCACCCCGAGAGCCCCCGGCACGGGCAGCCGCCGGGGTGACACCACCTGCGACCGTGCTGCGCCCCCGTCCCGCTTCACCCCGGGGCCGCTTTGAGCAACGCTCGCCTTCCTTCGGCGCCGTAATCAAAGCCAGGCGCTCGGCTGCGGCACTCGGCCATCCCAGGAACGCTGGCGGAAGCCTCCTCCTCCTCCTCCTCCTCCCCGCCTTGCCGGCACGGCGGCACCATCCCGCCCCGCCAAATCCCAGCGGCTGCCCCGGCCAAGCCCGGCACGGGCGAGCCGGAGCCGTGGCGGGGCGGAGGGGGTTCCTCCCGGGCTGGCCCCGCGCGGCCCCGTGCCGAGCTCGAGCGTCGAGCTCTGCCCTCAGTCCCTGGCGCTGCTCCCTCTGCCCTCCGGCCGCCCGCCCGCCCCCTCGAACCGCAGCAGGGCCACACGGACGGACGGACGGAGGGACAGACGGACGGAGCGGCGCGTCGCACCGGGCGCCAGCCACGCAGGGAGCTCTTGGGAAGCGCCCGAAAGCAGCAGCAGGCTGGCGAAGGGCATTCACGGCGATGCTCCGCGCAGCCACGGCGGGTGGCAGGGGACTCCGGAGGAATTTCTGGCCGTTCCTTCGAGCGCTGCGCGAGCACCAAGCCCCCAGGGCGAAGGCGCCAGCTCCCGGCTTTAATTCCCTGCCTGTTTCACGGAGCGGGGCACGAACCTGGTGCCTCCCGACCCCAGCATCCCTGCGGCGCCCGGATCGTGCCGCCACCGAGCGACACCCACCCCGCAAACACAGCCCGCGGGGCTCGCCCTACAGCCACGGGATTTCCTCGGAGGCTGAGCTATGGGGGAGCGACTTCTCCTCCTGCACAGCTCCGCGCTTTCCCGGGAGCAGCTCGGGAGCTTTTTGGGCTGCTCCGACTCGGAGAGAGCGAGACGCGGAGAAGGGAAGGGCTGCCGAGGGGCAGCAGCGGCGCTGGGGGAGGTCTGCCCGCTGCTTGCGTAATTGCAAAATGTTTTTTGGGTTTTTTTTTTTAAGCGTTTAGGACTGAAAAAAAAAAAAGCAGGAGAAACTTCATCCCGAGGAAGCGCCCGAAGAACGCGCGTCAGCTCGCAGGAAGCAGGCCTTCGGGGCTGGGGAACGGAGCCGAAAAGTCCCGCAGTAAAACCAGCGCGGGGGGGGGGGCTTCAATAAAACGCTGCCGGGGGCGCTTTTACGGCCGGGAGCTCTCCCCAGCGAAGTGAATTAGCGCTGGGCCGGCTCCGCTGGCCGCACATCAAAGCCCTCTCCCCTCCCTCATCCCGGGTACCTACATCAAACGGCCGCTAATGGGGAGCAGATGCCTTCGCGCCGGCTCCCCGCTCGGCACCGAGGGCACGGGAGGCACCGGGGAGCGCGGCAGCGCCCGGCCCCGCGCCGACGGCACGGCTCGTGGCGCGTCCCCGTGTCCCCGCGTGCCACTCTCGGCTGCTCAGAGTTGGCTCAGCCTCTTGGAGGGGGTCTGCAGCAGCAGGATGCGGCTCCAGGGGTGCTGAGCATTCGTCCCCATGAAGACAGGAGGGACCCGGAGCTGGCAGAGCCCTACGGCGCGGTCACACACCGGGGTCGCTTCCGGACCCCCCGAGTGCAAAACGAGATTTCGTTGGGGATGGCAGCCGGGGGGAGCGGGGAGAGGATCCCGGCTTTGCTTTCGGGCAAGGTTTATCTGCGAGCCCCCTGGGCGGGCGAGGGTCTCGCCGAGTCCTGCAGGGCTTGGCGAGGAGCCCGCAGCTCCTGGAGGATGGGAGGGAGACGCCCCCACGGCCCCCGCTGACGGCGCCCTCCCCAAAACGCGCGCCGTAGCCCCAAAACGCTTACGTGCGTTTTGCAGAGCCCGGCCTCTCCTCCTCCCCGCCCCGCCGGTTCCTGGAGGCTCTCCCTCTCGCCCAGGCTATTCTGGAAGCACAGCTGGCTATCTGAGGGATTTCGGGGCGGGGAGCAGGGAGCAGCCGGGCAGCGCCGCTCCCCCGAGGGCTCCGGGTGCGCGTTACAACAGGACCCGGCTGCCGCCCCGCAGAGCCAAAGCCGCGCGCCCTCGGCCCGGCTCCGCGGCGGCGAGGAGCTCCCGGGCTCCGCGGCGGGGGGGAGGCTTCAGGCAAAGGCTGCAGGACCCCAAACCTTCCTGGCCACGAGTTTCTGATAGAAAAGCGAAGTGCCCCGAGGCAGAGCTCGAGGATTTGCCAGCACGGGTGAGACTGGCACAGCCCAGGAGGGAAACGCTCCCCGGTGCCCGGCGCCCACGGCACAGCTCCGGCCTCCCTCCGCGGGGACACACGGTGCAGAAATGGAGGTGGTGCCATCAGGCCCTCGAGCCCCGCACACGGCCCGAGTCTGAGCAACTGTTACATCAGCCTAGAGAGAGAGGGTTTTTTTGTTGTTTTTTTTTTTTTTTTCTTTAAATCATCCCAGCGCAGCCAGCAGCAGACACGCAGGGAGGTCGCAGACGACTTCCAGAGCAGCCTCCCCCAGCACGGCACGGCACGGCACGGCACAGCACGGCACGGGAAAGCCCCGACGTAGGCACCCTGCACGCAGGGAGCGTGTGATGGAAGCCAGAAAACCAAGCTGCGAGCGGCAGCCCCGGCGCTTCCCTCGGCAGGGGGGGGGAGGACACGAGCAGAAACAGCCTAAAAAAAAATCACCCAGGCAGGGCGCAGCCGGTGACCGGGGGGGGCGTTTCGGGAAGCGGAGCCGGGCGAGGGGCGAGCTGGGGGCACCTGCGGCGAGCTGCCCGGGCGCGGGGAGGTGGAGCCGCGTTTTTGGCAGCTGGACCAAGGCTCCGAAGAGTGCTCGGGACCAGGCGAGGCCGCCCGGCCCCCTAAAAGAAGAGGAGAGGCGCAGGAAAAGCGCCGCCACGCCTCGCCCTCTCCCCTTTCGTCTGCGGCAGCAGGGGATGGAAGGCAGCGCGGGCGACGGCGCCCCCCGCCAACACGCGCTCGCTCCTCCGGCGGCCTCGGGGGGAGGAAGCTCTGGGCCCACGCAGGGCCAGCGGATCGGGAAGCCCCGTCCCAGCCTCGCCTCTCCTTCGCCCCGCGCCCTGGGTGCGGATCCCGGGCTCTGGCCATCGCTGGAAGCGAGCGGCGTCAACCCACGCCCGCTCCCTCCGCCGCGGGGACACGTTCGAGGTCAGCCGGAGCTCCCTGGTGCGAGGCGGGGAGCGCCCGGCAAGGGCTGGGGCCGGCTCTGCCTCTGCAGCAGCCGCGGCCGGCCGGGAGAGAGCACCCCAATAAAAAAAAAAAGAGCAGGAAACCAAGCGGCGAAGCGCGACCCCGCTGACTTCCCCCGGCTCCCACGCGTGCCCCGGGTCGGGGAGCGCCACAGCCCAGCACCAACGCGCCCGCGCCCGCCCCGCCGGCTCCTGCGGGGACGGCACGGGGAAGGAGCTCCTGCCTGCACGGGTCAGTTGTGCAACAGCGGGATTTTCGTTTGGTCCTCCGGGGGGGGGTCAGAGGATGTTACAAATTACAGGCGCTAATTGGCCTGCCCGAGCAGCGCCGCCGGATGATGGGTTCCCGAAGAACGCAAACCCCTCTGTTCCCTCCCCACTTTGATGCAAAATTCCCAATGTCAGCGTTTTTTTCCGACTGTCGGGGGCGGGATTCGTTTCCTTTCCCACGGAAAAACTGACGGAGGGAGCCGGCCCGCCGCCTTGCCGGAGCGCTCCCCGCGCGCGTCGCTCACGGCCGCGGCGGTGCCGAGGGCCGGGAGAAGCCAGAGCAGGGACGTGGCCCTCAAAGGGGCTGCGCAGGCGTCCGAGGAGCCTTCTGAAACCCAGCAGGGCCACGCGAGCCCCTGGCGAAGGTGCAGAGGTCGCTGCGGTGGTTGCCCGGTGGAGGACGCGAGGAGCTCCTGGAGCCGCCGCGGGGCGCAGCGGGAGGCGGCGGCGCTGCCAGCAGCGAAGCGAGGCGCGTTCAGGAGCGGAACTGGGCGCCACTGCTGCATCCAGACCTGGGACCGAGGGCTCCTGGAGCTCCCCGGGCCCCATCGCTGCCCTCCAAGACACGCACGGGTGGCGGGCACGCGGCAAGGGGACGACCACGGTTATTCCCCGCGCCTGGCGGAGAGGGGAGCGGGGCGGGGAGGCGAAGCCGACCTCAAGCTTGAGTAGAAACGAAGAAGAAAGGCGGGGGTGGGAGGAAAACCCCCGTGAGGGCTGAAAAACGCCCCGGTGCCGCAGCCAGAGCCAGTCGGAGCGAGAAGCCCGAGGGATGGGGGAGCCCCGAGCGGCTCCTGCACCGAAACCCCGCTGCCGCCCACGCTGCTCGCCTCTCGCCTGCGGTGCCGCGGGGGCTCTGCTTGGGGTCCCGGGGTAGAACACAACCCCAAACGCCTCCCGGGGCTTTCTCTTCCGTTTGAAGCAAACAATGCGACCGTGCCGCTCCTAAACCCCGCGCGGGCCGCCCGGACCGGCGCTGGGGGTGTAACGACCGGCAGCCTCGCCAGGCTGCCGCCTCCGTGCCCGCGCACCTCGACCCGGAACGAGGGGAGATCGGTGCCTGAGGCTGGGGCGAGGGAAGAGGAGAAATATTTCCTTAGCTGCTCCTTGCGGAAAGGTGATGGTCCGTCCCTGCGCTGAGGTTAACCTTTATTCTAACAAAAAAATGCCTTATTAAAAATCTTTCTGCTTGGAGAGCCACGGTTAGGACGGAAATACAGCAGCACGGGCGTGCGATGAGGCAGATCCGCGGTTACCATCACCCAAAGGTCTTCGCAAGGCTTCAGCCTGCCCTGGTTCGACCACGGCTCCTTCCTCCGAGTCCCTGCAAAGCGCTGCCGCAGCCCGAGGCTGCGCCGCCCGCCAGGGAAATGGCAACACGGGACAAGAAGGAAGGGACACGAGCAGAGCTTTGGTGGCACTCACAACCCCGAGCCTGCCAGGAGCATCCCTCCGAAGCAGAGCGGGGCTGGAGGGGATGGCAACGATGCTACGGAGGGAAAGGCGGGCTGGGGTCGGGGAGGAAGGGGAGCAGGAGAGGGCAGCGAGGGGAGCAGAGGCTGGGGAAATCCAGAGAAATCAGGAGGAGAAGCCTGCGCCGGTGCCCTCCCGCCACGCAGGGCGTGGGGAGATGCCGCCAGGAGATGCTCCAACGCTGCCGGCCTCTCCGTGCGCTCCAGGAGGCAAAAGCAGGTGTGAAGGAGCGAACAGGTGGTGCTGAGAGGCGTGCTGCGCAAGCTCCCGAGGAAATTAAATACTCCCAGCGCGAGTCTCCGCCGGTCGCGCGGCGCGAGCGGTGCCTCGCCGCCGGGGAAGCCCCGAATAGCAGCGGCAGCTGCCGGCCCTCCAGGCTGGAGGTTTGACCCCGGAAAAGGTGCGGGGTGGGGAGAAGGAGGAAAGAAATGTGAGGAATGAGGCTGCAGCTTCAGCACACGGGGCGGAAGCTGAGAAAAGCGTCTCTGTGGAGGCGCCGTACCGCCAGCAGCGTTGGGGCCGAACGTGCGGGGATCCGGCGCTGCTGCCACGACCGAAACCCCAAAGCCCAGAGACGGCGCAGCCCGGGAAGAAAAAGAGTTAAAGCTGTCGAGTGAGCACAAACACATCGCCGTATGGCAAGACGTAGCCTAAGGTCAGCCAAAACTGCGTGTCTGGTGTTCATTTAGGAGCGAGGTACGGGCGGCTTCGGCCAAGTTGCGCACCTGAAGGCAGGGATCTCGCTCCCCCGCCAGCTGGAGACACCAGGCTCACAGTTTTCCTCCCCTTCGCACGGCCATGAGGGCAACACCTCCCAGAGAGGAGCCCGAGCCGTCCGTGCAGCCGCCGGGGTAAACCCGACCAGCTCATCCGAGCTTAAATACAACCTAAAAAGCTCCTCGTGCGACGAGCGGAGGGCGTTACCCCAAAGGAGCCGTCGGGCTGGCACCGCTGAGACCCTGGAAGTCTGTACCCCGCTGCCACGCACAAGCCCGGGGGGATTTCTCCCTCGAAGAGCCCAGCTTGCTCTCGCAGCCTGAGCCATCTGGAGCGCTCATACAGCTCCCCGAGCTGAATTTTTCACGCTAAGCACAGCCACGGCACCGCAGCACGCAGCCGCGCTGCCAACTCACGCTCTCGAACGCGTTCCCCGAGAGCACCTAAAAAACCCAGCAAGGCACGCGTGTGTGGGCTCACCCCCTCGGGGACGTGACCGTCGGCTCCGTTACACCCCGGCGAGGTCCCGAGGTTCCCCGAACGGCAGCGGGGTGCGAGAGGCAGACCCGGGACAAAAATCATTACAGGGCTCTTGTGGATTCCTCCGCAGAGCCGCAGAAGTAAACACTCAGCGGCGGAGCAGCCGTGCGCCAGGTCTTAGTTCATTCTCTAATTAACTGTTTTACGGGCAGATAAATATTTGCAAATAATGTCGCTTAAGTCGGCTCTCCAGGAATCCCAGCTCAAGTGCTCGGAGGCGTTGCAGGGATTGCATTAACCCTCGGGAGCCTGGCAGCAGACGGGACCGCAGCAGAGCAGGGAGACGTCGCCTCCGGTATCCACCACAAAACCAGTCCCCGGTCTGGGCATCACCGTCCTGCCAAGAGCGTAAAGGCTGGTGCAAAACGGCACGGCTGGAGAGGTGCGGGATTGCTCCCGGAGTCACAGCCCGATAAAACTGTGCTTTCCATGGCTCTCCTCTCTTCCCCGCTGCCCTCAAAGGTGGAAGCAGGAGAAGAGTTAACAGCTGCAAAGCCTTGGCTTTGGGCAAGCTCTGGAGGTCACAGAGAAAGCCTGACCGCTTGCGTTTTGCTGAACCCGCTGTGTGCTGGCGGCATTTCGCTGCCTACCTGTAACAAGCCTCAGTTCCGTGCCCACGGAATATCTCCTAGGGGCTTAAAAACCAGCTCCGAAAGCGACAGCACGTGCGGGGAGGTGCTTGCAAAGAGCCTGCCCCGCGGTGCCAGGCCGGGGCAGCTGGGTGCCACCCAAACACCGCACGCCCACGGCACGGTTTGGCAGCTGCTGGGAGATGGGAGCCGGGGACGGGACCTGCGCCCCCCCGAGGAGGCGCAGGCAAACCTCCTCCTGCCCAGGTGCTCGGGGAGATGCGCCCAGCAGCCCCACGAGGCGCAGACGTGAAGGCGGGATGTGGCTGCTCCCCCGAGCCTGCTGCCAAGAAGCACGAGGGTCTTCGGCAGCACAGCCCAGGAGGAGGGGAGAGCGCCACGAAAACCTGTGCGCTCTGCTCTTTGTCAGCTGAGCCGTACCAGGGAGAAACCGGCAGCAAACAAAACCAGGACTTTTTGTCCTACAGCACAAAAAAAGGCCACGGGCAGTAAAACCATTCCAGCCCGTCTCAGGTCACTGCTGCCCCTCTCTCACCCTCGCAGCCCCCAGGCAGCCCCCCGCAGTTTGCTCCGCAGAACGGGGCGCAGGATCGCCCACGGGGACATCGCGACGATGCCGGCGGCGCTTCCCTCGCTGACCCTACGCTCACCTTCATCGGGTTTTCATCGTACGTTGGAGTCCCGAGGTCCATTTCGGCTTCGTGTTCAAGGCTGGCGTCATCCCCCGGGCTGTCCCACGTCGGGGGGTCCCACTGGGTTTGCCTGGAGAACAAAGAGAGCGCTGTCACCCCCCCCCGAAGAACCTGGATAGGTGGATGGATGGGTGGACGAATGGGTGGATGGACGGACGGACAGATGGGTGGATGGATGATGAGCAGCTCACCCATAATTCAGGAGAGGTTAAGGAGCACTTATCTCGTCCCAGCATGGAGCTGAGCTGAGGGCGCTCTGGCTGCTCACCAGGCAGGGCTAGCACCGCTTCAGCAGGAGCAGCTCGGGTGAGCAGCAAGGAGGCACCACGGCTCGCTCCGACCCGTCACGCCAACGATGGGATGTGATGGGCCATGCTCACGCAGGACGGATGGAGAGAATTGGGGTGAATATTCTCAGGCTGGACAAGGTCAGCAAAGGTGTGTGTGCTACTGTTCTGGAGCCGAGGACATCTGCAAGAGGGGAGCGGGCAGCCCTCAGCATGCGGGAGCAAAGAGAGGACGGCGCCAGGGAGCAAGAAGCACACCGGGGGAGGAAGGCGGCCAGGAGAAACCAGAGACAGCAGGACAGATCGCTGCCACTACGAGACTTCGGGGTGGTGCTGCAGGGCACGCACGGGTTCCCAGCAGGTAGGAGGGCTGACTTAAAAGCAGACTAAACAAAAGGGATGAGAAGAGAGGAGATCTCCAGCAGCCCTTTTTAGGTACGGAGGTGACCTAACACAGCAACTATTTTCCATCTCCGAACTGCGCCTGCGTGAAGCCGGGACGTGTACTCCTCTGCACGGGATAAAAAAAGTGGAGGTCCGCTTCGAGTCGCTCGTCTGAGCTTCTTGGGGTTTCTGAGCTGCGTTCAGAACCCCTGCCCTGCTTTAAGGCTTTTTACTTTTTAGGAAATGCTGTGGAGAGGCATCAAAGTCTGCCTGTTTCAAACAGCCCCGTGTGCTTCAACGCACTGCTTAGTTCTCCAGACACTACTTAATACACGTGACGGCAGACGACTATCATTTGGCTGCTGAATAAAGCAAAATATTCAAATCAGAAAGCGCACTGACAAGTAAGATCTCCTTCCCTCTCCTGGCCTTGCCCGGTCTGAAGCCATACAAGAGAAGGATTTACAGAAATCTTCCCGCACGTGTTCCTCTGTGACCCACGAGTGGTTTCTGGTGTGACTGCGGAGGGTTGGCGAAGGCAGCATTCCTCACCGACAGGTAAGGCTCAGTTGCGTCTCCGCTTCCAAACCACAGCTCAGCACAAACACTTTTTTTTTAATTTCCTGGGCTTGGAAGGGCTCCTGTTGGGCTGCTGGCACAGCTCTTGATGCTTAAGGGAGCAGGAAGGAGCGCAAGCAGGAGGCTGAGAAGGCTGATGCAGAGAAAATGCTTGCACGTAACAGTAACTGCACCAAGACGCTGTCAGGACTTGCAGGGAAATACTCGGGCTTAACCCTTTAGACAGGCGAATTCCCGCACAGATCTCACTTGAGGTTTAAGTAAAAATTGAAAAAAACGTTTTCAGAAGTGTAACATTCAGGACATTGATCTATGATACTAGTTTAAGGGGAGTTCTTAGGTGCTCATCCAAACATCGTGCCTTGCAGAACTGAGCACAAAGGTATGGGCAAAGCACTCGGCGCTCAGCTAGAACCGCATTTCTTGCTGCAGGACAGCCCAGAGGTTTGGAGACGGAAAAAGCGAGGGTGAGAAGAAACCCTCCCTTTGATGCTGCACACCACTAATCACGGCTGTCCCCGAGCACGCCCGGGCTGCCAGGGACCTCGCGTCCGTACGGCATTCCGTCCGCACAGCTCCCAAGGGCTTGAAAAGGCTCCGCAGAGCAGGGTTATTTGCCTGGCACCGTCACCGAAGCCACACGGGTATTTTAGGGAGCTGGAGACGTACAAGGCTCCTCTATCTGCTGACTGAGGGTCTGTACCTGAGGCTCTCAGCGGGGCCGGGAGCGAAATGCCATTCCAGCAGCGCACGTGGCACGGGGCAGCTAACAAAAGGAACGTTTTTAAGCCAGTGATGGGAACAACAGAAGATTTGAAAAGAAATAAATGCTCTGTAGCAAAGGATCCGTGCAACCATGTCCAGAAGCACAGCCCCATCTGCCACACGGGGTGGTGACTCCAGAAGGACTCAGGTGGGCTCGGAAGCCTCCAACCTGTCCCTGTTTCCGAGACACACGAGGCTGAAGGCATCGTTTGCATGGAAGTCGTTTGCAAAGCATCAATGTAATCATCCCGATGAGCCTGACACGTGTGGTGTGCTGCCCGGTGCCACCGCGGCCGGCTCTCTTCCACCCGCTCCATCGCTTGAGCGAGCTCAGCCCCGAAGCAGCACAACGCTTCCCTCGTCATCTCTCCCCTCGTCATCTCTCCCCTCGTTATCCCTTACCTCGTTACGACGTGGTAGTAGTAGATCTTCCCCTCGGGATCCCGGGCTGTTTTCCAGTTGGGCGGCAGGACGATTGTTTTGGGTTTCGGAGGGGACGGCGGAGGCAAGTCCAGGAGGTTATTGCTCACCACAAGCTCTGGCTAAAAACAGCAAAGAAGTGATGGAAAAAGAGGGGCAGCAGTGCCACAGGGCAGAGCACAGCACCCCTGTCCCCCCCGACAAAGGCTTTGTTCAAGGTAAAACCTAAAAAGGTGTTGTCCCGAGAGGTGACAGCGTAATGTTTCGCTGCCTGTTCATCAAAATGCCCCTTGTAGCCACTTGCTCGCACCCCGAGCTTCTGAATACAGCCACGCTGCCACCACTGCTCTGAAATCCCCCAAAGCAGCACACGGCACAAAAACCAGACCATCACTTCGGATGGAGGGGCTGCAGCAGCAAAAGCAGCCCAAACTGCCCCCAGGTGCCCTCGTGCCGCCCATACAGAGCCTTCCTGGGTGTGCTGGCCCAAGTTCCTGCCATCGGAGGGATCAGAACTGGGCTCAACGCCCCCAAAACCCTCCCACCAGCTGCCCCCAGCCCGCTGGAGGTGAGCAGCCTGCGCTGTGCCAGCACGGTGCTGCAAGGGAGCTCCTTCAGCGCTGCCACCGCTGTCACAGCACCCTGGGGGTCACCCAACGCCCGAGCCCCCGTGTACGAACCCCCCCCCGTCCCTCCTGGAGCCGTACCTGCTGGATGGGCTGAGGCTGCCCGGCCGCTACGATGGTGGCGACGGCGGTCGGGGGCTGCACAATGACGCCCTGCGGGTGAGCCGTGTAGATCTGCTGCCCCTGGATGTACTGGAGGCCTGGCTGCGCGTAACTCTGAAACGGAGCACAAGGGGGTTGGGTCAGCGTCGGTCCTGGGAAGCCCGGGGTGAAGGGTACAGCGTGGCTTCCTTCGCTGAAAATCCCACCGTGGAAGGAAAATGAAATCTACCCCTACCTCCAACATGCAATGAGCTCCTACAGAAAAAAAAAAAAACAGTGATTCCGACCAAAACGAGGGATCTTTGAAACCGTCAGGTGTGAGAGGAAAGCAGGAGGAACTCGAAACAAAAAGCTTTGGGCACTCCACTCGGCCTCACTGCCACACGCCTCGGTCTGCTCTCTGTCCAAAATGCAAAAAGCCCCAAAGATGGAAAAACACAGCAAAGGAAAGGTTCAAGAAAGCCCCCCAAAGTTCTTGAAGACCTGGACGTTTTCCTCTCCAGGCACCGAGACCCAAAAGTTACAGGGAGCTTTGGCACAGCCTCTGTCACTGCCTCCCCCGTGGGACGGGAGGAAGGAAAGCGAGGTTGGGTGACGCTGAGCGGTAACGCTCAGAGCCGTAAGCCAGGAAGAATTCGGGGAACAAAAGAAAGGCAGTTTCACTTTTTTCTTTTTTTTTTTTTTTTAAGTAGTCTGAGACCACGCCAGCACAGCGCCTGCCTGCCACAGGGACACGGCGCGGGGGCACCGCAGCCCGTTCCTCCAGCTGCAGGAAGGAATAATCCTACAAGCACGAGCAGCACTGACGAGTAGCTGTGCTGAACTCGTCGGATCCTTTACTTACAACCTGCAACGGAAAACGGATGGGTTTTGTCTTACTGCTACACTTCTGCCGTTAACCTGTGCGTCCCAGGGAAGCCTGCATGACTCCCTCGTTCTGTGCGCATCCAACACTAATAAACCACACGCCGACACGTCCGATCGGCGCTGCTTTGTGCCCTCCTGGGGAACCCTCGCTCCTGCTATAGGGAAAGCATTTAGTTCTCGTTTGAATGAGTATTTCAAGGAAAATGAGAGCTCATCCTGCAGCATTTCCAACACGACGTCGTTTCGCTCCTCAGAAAACCTGCCCACGGGCCACGGAGGGCAGCCCAAGGAGCCACCGGTGCCTCGGCTCCCCAGAGTGGCCGGGGCAGCCCCTGCAGCTCCAGCAGGCTCCAGCTTGGGTGGGCAGCAGGACCCCAGAGCAAGATACACCAGCTGGGAACTCAACACGGATCATCTCCGCACCCTCGCCGAGCAGCGGTCCCGATGCCGTGATGCCCGCCTGTGCTAACCCCCGATTTACGGAGAGAAAGGAAAAACGTTGGCTGCTGCGTTAAGGGGAAGAAGTCTCGTGTCCCGAAGGACTAAGGGAAGGTCGCACCAAAACGGAGCAGTAGGAACCAGTGGCTGAGGCTGGATTCAAGGAAATGAGCTTTGTATCATGAGGTCTGTAGCCATAAAATGGCCCGGGTGTCACCTTTGGGAAGAAGGGGGCATCGGCAAGGTGCTCCCCGGCTGCACACTTCCTCGGTAAGGAAGACAAAGAGGGCCGAGAGCGAATTTCTACACAATTCCCAGCTCCAGGCTGAGCCCGACTGGTGGGGACACGTAATTCAAAAGGAAATTTTGAAATTTTTCAGCAGCCTGCTGAAGGCAAGCTCACCGCTCGCCTTTACTGCCTACGTGTTCGGTGCCGGTGGAAGCTCTAACCAACAAATACCCGCTCAGCGCAACCAACGACCAAAAATAACTGGGCACGACCTGTGTAAACGGGCTAACAAACATCTCTGCCCGGCTGCGAACTCCTGCCTGGCCCCGGCGGCTACGATATGTTGTGTTTGTATACTGAAAACAAGCCGTATAAACGGGTTTTTCTCAGCCCCTTGGACGGGATTTTATCTCCACGACGCAGCCGAACACCAGAGGCAAGGCAGGATGGCCCCAGGCAGACACGAGCGAAGGGTGACCACACGAAGTGTTTCCCCTTGCAGGCTGGCACCGTTCCTTTCGGGGGCCATTTCGGGCCACGCTGCCTCTGAGAAGGTCACGTTTTCCCCCCGGGGGGGGGGATTACCTGTACAATCGGCGGGGTTGTCTGCGAGTACGGGGACGTCACCCCGTAAACAGTCTGACAGGTCTGTCCCTGGTAATATATGGCTGGCTGGGACTGGGCTGGCGAGTACTGCTGCTGCACCGCCACAGTCTGCTGGCTCGAGTCCCACACCCCGTAGCCCTGGCCCTGCACCGCTCCCGCGGCGGGCACGGGCAGGACAGCCACGTTGGCTTCCTGGTGGACCACGCTGTCGCTTTGTGCTACATACTGCGGCGGCGTGACCTCCAGCGGCGTTGCTACATGTTGGACTACTGGTACCGGCTGGGGGGCCGGCATGGTGGCTTCCACCGAGTGCCCGACCAAGGGCTGCGGGTGCTCGTAGGCCGCCGGCGAGCACATGGAGTCCATGGTTGGGGTGGGCAGCAGCACCTTGCCGGCGTTGGGGTTGCTGGGGTCCACGTAAGCCTGCATGGGGTAGCCGGGCGGGTAGCCGATGAAGCTGTGGTGGGGCGTGCCGTAGCCCATGGAGTCGTAGGGAAGGGGGGAAGTCATGCCCAGGTTCTGCAGCTGCTGCTGCTGCTTCTGGGCCTCCCGCTGGGCCACCTCCTGCTCGAACAGCTTCCTGCGCTCCTCCGTGGACAGCTTGTTGCGATCCTTGAGCCGGACTTTCTTCTTCGAAGACGCTGGCGTGTCATACCTGGAGGGGAAAGAAAAGGTAGCGCCGCGTGAGACCTCCGCAGGCCGCGGGTCCCGAGCAGCAAGGAAGGGGCCGCTGCTGACGGCGTGCCACAAATGTGCTACGGCACCAGCGACTGCTCCAACCGTTTGGTTTTCAGCTGCCTGACCGAGCGTGGTGAGCCACGGAGAGGAGGAAGAGCCGCTGGTCCAGCTGCTCGGCAGCAAGACGCCCGCACCCTGCCGCTGCCGGAGGTCCAAAACTGGAGCAGAACCAGCCCGGGGGACCCAGGGCAGAAGGGGGGGGACAACATCCACCAGCCCGTGGGCCAACGGGGAACCCAGGGGAGAGTGGAGAAGCGAGGAGCCCTCCGGATGGGCTGGGCACCACTGCTCCAGCCCGAGCAAGGCACCTTGGACAAGAGCACGGAGCAATTCCCCCAACGCCCGCGCCGTCGTTCCCTTGGTGGGCTGCCCGCGTCTCATTTCCTTTTATTTGGCTTTCGGGGCGTGAGCACGGCTCACCCGGGGACCGTTTTGAGCCGTGCCCCATCTCTCCTGCTGGAAGACCGAGCCCCGTTGTGGCGGAGCCGCCGGGCAGCCCCCCCGTGCCGCAGCCCCCCCAGCTCCGACGTGCAGACGTTACTAAGAACAATGGAATGGCAAGCAACACATTGCTGTTTAGAGTTATGCTATTTACTAGACCGCGGTTTTAGCTTAAAAAATAATAAAGTGTGGATGGTTTTTTTTTTGTTTTTGTTTTGTTTTTTTTTTTGAAGACTAAGAATTTGCGTCCTGAGATGCGGAGCAGCTGGAGGGATTTTTCCAAGGAGTTAAAAAAAAAAAAGAGCCTAAGGACTTTGATCAGACCTCAACCATGGAAAATTTCAGATCAAAGGTAGATATTTTGAGAAGTTACGAGTGTGGTAAAACAGGGATTACAAGCAAAAATGGTTTGCAGCCATAAGTATAATGGATTCTACAAAGCATCCCGTATATGCTTAATATCCTAACTCCGTGTTCATGTGCTGGGTTCACATATCAAAAGCACATTGCTACCAACACACACACTTAAGATGTTCCTTCGTTTCCTCACATTCCCAGAGTAGCTGCGAGCATCTGCTAATGTGAACCTCATTGACATGAAGAGTTTAATTTAAATAATTCAAGTCCTTCCTGGCGCCGCCTCGGGAGTTTACATGAGAGGCAGCTCGCGTGAAGGGGCAGGCAGGAGAAAATCGAGGACCCAACGCGGAGCGCGGCGCGTTCATGCAAACCCTCTCCCCTGGTTTTTGTCCGCTCCGATCCTTCGTACTCCTTCTCTACCTCTTCCTCCCGCGCTCACGTCGCTGTCCCGCTGTGCTCTGAGAAGTTCAAGCCTTCCCTTCCAACAAAGGGATCAAACCTGGGGCACGTGCGCCACGAAGGGAACAGGGGTGGTGGTGACTTCAGAAGGGGTCAGAGCTTCCCAAAACTCCGGACGTGTAGGGTCCTTCAGGCACTAACTGCTGGGACCAGGGGTAAAGAAACTACAAAATGCTGGAGGGCAGAAATTGTGTGTTCTTAGGGAATTTAATGGGTTTGAGTCTGTCGTAAGGGTTTTTAATACCTGAAAGTGGCCACGGTATGATGGGCGTCCAGGGAAAGAGAGCTGTTTGGTGTCGGCACCACTGCGGGAGCGCTCACCCCCTCCCCAGCGCTCCCACCTCGCCTGCCAGAGCTGCTTCTGCTCGTCCCTGGCTGGAAAAACTCCCCGCCACCCAGCCAGACCTGCTTCACCCGAACACACCGCTCGCTTCGTCCCTCTCCCCACCTCCTGACGCACCGCAGTTTCTCGGCTCTCTCCACTTCTGCCCCCAGTCGTCCCCGGGGTTTCCATCCCCCGCAGGGATAATTACAGCTTCATGGATTTGTCTCTGATTTTCTTACCAGACATTTCAAACTTTCCCAGTAAGCTCCCTAAGAGGACAAAGTACGCTCGCCTGGCTGACTCACCAGCGATTGTTCCCTAATTACTACGTTGCTTCAGATCCTATTTAAGAGGGACAATAGGAAACTGCCTTCTGTAAAGGAGATCCCTTGGTAATTGCACCGCCTTTAATGTGATCTAAAGTCTCCCTGAAAAACAAGACGCATAATGTTTTCCTTTTCTTAATTAATGAAGAACTGTCAAGTAAGGAAAACCGGCAACCCACGTGCAAGGGAAACAAAAACAGTGAGAGTGGAAGCGCCACCGGGGTAACAAACAGCGCCGGGTCTGCACGCAGCAGCTTCTCTGAACACGGTGCCAAGTGCCACGATGGGCGTGCTATCTGGTTGCCAGCCTGTTTGTGGAGCCGGTGTTCAGAAAGAGCTTTCTGCTTTTAAATGCGCTGCAGAGAACAGGGGCGGCCCCAGGACAGAAGTGGCAGGAGGCAGAACAACCCCAAGGCCTCCAAAACTACCCTGCTGCTCCTCCTCGGGGAAGGGGAGCGGGAGCAGGGGGGGTGGTGCTGCTCAGCATCCCTCCTCCCAGCACCCTTCAGCCGGCTCGCTGCTTTTGGGGGGACGTCCGCGTGGTGAAGGAAGCTGTTCTGTGCTAGAAATGCTGCTTGGCTTGGGTGCTGCTCGTCTTCGTGCAGGCGTGGGCTTGCTGCAAGCTCAATTTTACGATTAAGATGTGTGTTCCAGGTACAGCGGGGATAGGCGACGCAGGGCGCAGGCTTGGAAGGACTCTGAAAACCCCTTTACCTGAGCCTCCTTCCCCCATTTCTGAGAGCCACGTGTAACTCCCTCTAACACCTAATTCCCCAGAAGGATAAAACCACCTCGTGAAGATGAAGGTGCGCGTTACCAGAGGGTCACCAACGCCAAGGAGCCGCACAGCCCCAGGAGCAACGACTGGCCGGGGAGCACAGCTCGCCGCGCCCCCAGGAGAAGATTTTCCTCCCCATCCCTGCGTGCTTTCGGAGACCACCAGGGCCGATTTCCCCAGCGTTTAACCCTGGCGGTGCTCCCACGCACGCAGAGCTCTCAGACCAAGGTGACCGCGGCACCCAAACCTGTGCCAGCTGTGCCACGGAGGCCGCCCGAGACGACTTGCCTGTCCTCCGGCCTCTTGGTGCCGCGCTCGTACGCCGAGGACGGCGGGGACAGCGAGTCTCTGCGCCTCTTCTTCTCCTTGCTCTGGCTCTGCCGCTCGGGATCCCGCTCCCGGCTCAGGACGGGGTTCTTCGGGGTGGGAGTCTGATCCCTGTGGCCAGACGCCTCTCTCCCACGGTCGGCTGTTAGGGAAAACGGGTAAAAGGAGAAAAATTTTTTACAATTCAGCGCGTTTCTCGCTCCCGTAGTTTCAGTGGCTCCTCTGTCTCGGCCAACAGAGTCTCCATTCAAGCAAATTACAGGTTGCCTTGTATCAGCCTCGGGACTGCAGTGTGGTTAAAATAAAACTTCCATCTTAATTTCTATTTTTAGGTACTTCTCCAGCTCCTGAGCTGTTACCTAATGGATGAAAATGCATCACGCTTATTTTTAGATCCCACCCGTTTACCCTCCTCCCATTCTTCCAGCGGGAAACCTATTGCAGAGTGGAAAAACGGTGGCTCCAGACCTCAGCACACATCTCCTGAAGCGCTTTTACACCCAAAAACTTGTTTATGAAGCAAGAAGTCCCCCGAGCACATCGCCGCCGACGCAGAGCCTGTACTGAAAGCCACGGTGCTGGTGGGATCGGGCTCAGCCGGGAGCTGTTTCACAGCCACTACGGAGTTTTCAGGTCGAACAAAAATCCCAAACGCGCCCTTTGCACTCTTGCTTCCACCTCCCAAGAAAAATTTAGGTAAGGGGGAAAAAGGGGAGAGATTTGCAGACAACCACCAAAGCCCGGAGGCGATGTTTTAGGGACCAGAGGGACCAGAAATTGCTCTTCCGTCAGCTTTCTGAGCTTCCAGCGCTGCGGTTTTGCATCACGGGCTGGTTTCGCTGGGCTCAGGGCTGGGACACGGGAGCAGCAGCCCAGCTACCAAGGGGCCCTCTCGTGACACCATACCCTGTGAATACCGATCTGTTTTCTAGGAATACGTGAAAAAAAGCATCAGTACGTACCACTGCTCTCCTTTTCTGCTTGACTCTTCTTCGGGATTCGGTACACCTCCTGCAAAACAAGCCACAAGCCAGAGTCAGATTTTCAGCTGGCCACGAGAGAACACCCCCAGTGCCCACGGGGCTGCGAGAACCAGAACTCTTAACTCTAGCCATTTAACTGCAATTTTAAAACAAACGCCCCAAAATTGTCTTTTGAAGCAAAGTTCCGTTTTTAAGCAAATCATCGTGGTGCTTTCTGTATGCTATCCTTCAAGCAGTTCATGTTTGATGAGTTTGTGGGGTTTTTGTGCCAGTGGGGCAGCCGCTGTTCCCAGCTCTACGTTGGCCATCCCACCCGCACGCCGTGAGCTTGGGGCTCTGCTGGAATAGCGAAAGGATGATTTTGGCACCCCCGACCTGTCCAGGAGCTCGCTATTCCCTTTGCTTCATGTATTTAACGGCCCCCCTGTGCCCGGTGGTGTTTCTAACCAGAGGCAGGAGCACAAAGCGCAGCCGCAGCAGCAGGTCCGCGCGGCACGGAGCAGAGGAAGACTCACGAGGCGGCAGGAGCGCTGACATCTCTCCTTTCCTTTCGAAGCCTGAGCCTGCTGCTCACGCCCACCATGCTCCCGCGAACCCCTGAGCTGAGCCCGAACCCGAACCCGCCGAGCTCCCAGCGAAGCAGCCGGGCTGCCCTGGCTTTGCCTCCGGGCCCCTTCCCCGAATCCCTCCCGCGGCACCGAGGGATTCCCTGCCCCGCGCTGCCACCGCTGCTGCGCGTTGCCTGCAGCACTCCTGCCCAATATCTGGGCGTTAATGCAATTCCCAGTGCTAAGGGATGTATGCGGAGGTACGATGATGCACGCAGAATGATGTACGCATGTGGGATGTACGCAGAACTGCGCAGCACGGTTCAGCGGTGGACCTGGCAAGGCTACGTTAAAGGCTGGATAAAATGACCTTCGAGCTCTTTTCCCACCTGAATGATTCTGTGATTAAAAAAAAAATAATAATAACGTTTTTGCATGTTTTTTCTGCACGGGTTTTAGGGCAGGTCACGCTTCCGAAGTCTTCGCACCACCCACTCTAACTCTAAGACGGACAGCAGGAGATTCTGCTGACCGGGGGGGAGCTTACAACACACTAGCTTTGTTAGCTAGGTTTTTCGTGCCCCGCAAGGGCTTTTGGAGCATCCTCCGGCCACGTCCCGTCCTTTAATCATCCCTCTGATCGTTACGGGCGCTGCTCTGAACCCCCTTTGCTCCCCCTCCAGCGCTGCTGCTGCTGGCATTGCCGACAGCCCCTCGCCCGCATCCTGCCCCCGGGCTCGGGGGGTGCTGGCGGTGGAGCCAGGCTCAGCAGGCTCTGTCCTCCATTTAAAGCCAGAAGCAAAGGCAGAAATAAAGGGAAGAAGAGCCTCGAGGAAAGAGCCAAGCGGGCGTGCACCGTGCCAGGCTGGGAGGGAATTCTTCGCGACGTCAGGCTCTTTGCGGCAGAAACCACGTTTGGGGACTGCGCGCTATGTGGTGCTGAACTACGACACCCGCGTGGGCACGAATAACTCAAAAACGTCTCCGTTAGCTTGGCAAAACGGGACAGGACTTGGAAACGAGGATGGAAACCTTCTCAGAGTCCCGGTTTTGCAATTAAACGTGGGGCCTGGGACTGCTAAATGCCACGGGATCCCGCAGCGGCGGTCACCGGAGGGCACGATAACCAACGGTGTCACCGCTGGCCACAAACCGAGCGTTGTATGCACCGCCGTGCTCGCAGCCGTGTTCTCAGTGAAATATTCTGGCACTCAGTGTGCAAATAATACGGTGAAATACTAGGAATGCCAACGGTCCCACCTGTATAATGTATAGACACTATATTGTGTGCATATACACTATATACATATACTTATACACGCTATATATATATATTGACCGACTGTCTGAGTCCCAGTATGCTAGAAGATAAGACTCCTTTTCTTTTATTTCCAGCTTGGACCAAGCCCTTGCTCTCTGCTCTCCTCAGAAGCGATTTCAGCAGCTAACAGCAGCGCCTGCTCGGTTATTTTCTGGCCGAACACGACCGACTGGCCAGGTGAAAGGAAACAAGGTCAAAGACAAGAGGGGTGGGAGGCCGCGGAGATGAGACCCCTGCCGGCACGTGCTCGGAGACCAATCCACAGAAGACAGCATTAGGGCCACACAAAGCGGCTGTCCTGGTGCGATGCGCTGAGATCCTGGACCTCTCCGTTCGTTAGCGTGTGCGTTTTGCTAGGATTAGAGACCAAGCAGAGCCAAAGCCTGAGCAAAACCTGCTCCACGAGCCTCCGAGCAGCGTTAATTCTTCGTACTCAACGTGACAGCAAAGGCACCAACAGAAGCTTGATGCCCCAGGGGAAAAACACCGCGGTGCCTCCAGTGCGGCACCAAAATATCCTTTAATTTAGGGTATGGATGAGGCAGAGGGGGAGTTACAGGGGGAGCGAAGGCTGCTGGTGTTATTCCAGCAGCGCTGAGCGCTGCCTGCCTCTGCTTTGGGATTCAACGCCTTCCTAAACTCACAAAACACAAAGCTCCAGCCCAGCTTGACTGCAAGATCCTCGCCCTTACGTAATCCCTGAGTTTGTAAGAAATTTGCTGCTGAAGCAGCTCCGGAGGAGGGCCGCGCTCATCCTGCCAAGTCCGGGGCACGAAGCGCGCAGCAGCAGCGGGGCTGGGCAGAAATCCCCGTCGGGGCGTCCCTCGGTGCCACGGGGACGCTGCGGGGCGAGGGGGGGCCCCCTGGCTCCTAGCCTGCTTTAGTAGCAGCTCAGGTCACCAGGAGGAACCCTGAGAGCAAAACAAAGCATTTTCCCTTAAAATCCCAGCTCTCGGCCCATTATTTTTTCAAGGCGGTTGGAAACGACTCGAGGGCCACCTCCGCGGCGCTGCCCGGTCGCCCCGGATTACATCAGCCCTCAGCAATGTGCCCACCTCCAGCGTCGCGGTTAACGAGAGCGCCCGGCTCTGAGAGCCCTGCTTTTATTGTTTTAGAGGAAGCATGCGCCCCGTGGGCTGAAAAAATGCATTTTCCTTTGGTGAAAGGAATGAAAGGAGAAGGGATCCTCTTGCGGTCCGGTCACAAGTCACAGCCACTTCCAAAGTGCTGCTGGAGGTTATAAAACGGGATTAGGGCAGAGATTTGTTTTACAGTAGGGTCAAATGCCTATTTTGTTTTCCGTTTTTGTTTTTTTTTTTTCAATCTCCTCTTTTTAAACAAAGCCTGGTGCACACCTTGCTTCTGTCCTGCTCTGGGCTCTGCCAGGTCCCCGCACCGCCGTAATCCTGCTCCCTCCCGTGGCTTCCCTTCCATTTTCACCTGCCGGACAAATTCAGTGCGTGCCCTGACCTCTTTCAGCACTGAGAGGCATCCATAATCCATAAATACGCCCTTTTTAACGTTCTTTCTTGCTCACACGCTCGCTATGGATGAAAAGACCCGAAATTTATGGCGTGTTTTGAACTAAATCTAGGGAAACAAAGCGGTAACTCGCTGCTTGGGGCGGGAGGGACGTGGAAGGAAGCCCCCAGATTAGGAAAGCCTACACAGCTCTGTGAAATCTTCAATAGCCAAAAAGCCCCGCGTGGGACAGAGGTGACTTCCCCTGGAAGGCTAAAAGTGTGGCACAGCAGTGCCCCAAGTTGCCCTTACGCTCACTTCTTCAAGCCCTCTCCAAGCTGAATCCCGGAGGCGTAAGTGACTGTGCCAAGTTACGCGGGAGGATTTCTCTTACTGCCTTGCTCCTGCAGCCCCGACAGCACCCGTTGGCACTGGGTTTTCTCTTTTACTCTCTCCCTCCTGCACCAGCACCCCCAAAAGCCCCTCCTCGGATGCAGAGCGGAGCAGCACGCCGTAAAACCAAGCAGAGCACCTCGGGCAGCCCACGCCACGCTCCCACCGGCACCGACTGCAGAGGAGCCACCGGCGGCACGAGGTGCCGAGGAACCACAGCAGCAGCGGCAGGAGAGGAGGTGCTGGCTCCACCGGACCCCCCAGCTCCGAAAAAATAAACGGCAGAGCACGCGACGTGAAAGTACTGGAAGGAACGGTCCAAGAGAACGGTGAACTGGTGCAGGGAGGCGAGCTGGGTACGGCCGGAGGGCGGCTCCGCACGCGGCCAGCACCGCCGGCACCTCTCCGGGGCAGAGCGGAGGCAGCAGAGCCTTTGAAACGGTCACAGAGCGGCACGTCGGAACGGCTCGATGAAAAGCAGATGGTGGCCAAGGCAGACACGAGGCAGGGAGAGCTCCAAAGCAAGCCTCTTTTATTTTTGGAAACGGAAGCCGCTAGCTTGAGCGCGCAGAGCTGCTAACCCAACGGGAGCGCCGCTAGCGGAGCCCAAACGGCCCTCTACCTCTGAGAGCTACTTTTGACGAGTTACATAGAAAATCAGATACAAGATCCGAGTCTGTTACAAACGTAAGGAAAGAAAAAAGCCCCGAACTGAGGCTGTTGGGCTGCGCACGCACCCGTCCTTGACCCAGGAGGGGGTAGGTGCAGCAGGGGAGTCGCGTCCCGAGCGCATCCCCGTCCGCAGCGCACGTGCAAGAAGCTACCGGGCGATGCCGAGGTAGGGAGGGGAGCGAGGACTAATCCCAAAACTTCCTTAAATAAAGGCCAAAAAAAAAAAACCAACAAAAAAAACAGCAACGGCCTGGCCACTCACCAGCGCCTATTGTTTCCACAAGCTGCTTCTTGCAGCTACGACAAATTACAAGCGCCCTAATTGGAGCCCGCGATGTGCGTGCCGGAGCGAGAGCCGCTCACCCCGGGCTGGCCGGGCTGCAAACAGGGCTGGCGAGAGCAGCTTCCCAGGGCTGCCTCTGAAGAGGTGTCCAACGTGATTTGGAGAGGTTGGCTCGGGGGAAACGAAAAGCTCAGCTCGCCGGGGCCACCCAAGCTCCGCTATCCCTATCAGGGTGATGATTAAGCTCCCAAAAGGGTGTTTTGAAGAAGAGAAAGTCCACCTTGCCAAAGCAAAACGGCTGGGGCACTACCTTGGCCCTGAGCTGCTAAATGTTTATGAGGAGCGCTCCAGTAAAACCCTTCAAATCCAAGGCGCTCAGTTCTTTCCGAACGGGTTTCTTAAAACAAAATACACCTATTTATGAAAAAAAGCAGCCTTCAAGTAGTAAGGACAGGGTTTGGAGCCTCACAGCTGCAGCTCCTGTCCAGCTCTCTGGTTCTCTAAGGGATGGATTTTAGATGTATGGGTAGCAGACGGCTGCAGGACGCCTATGGGATGGGCAGTGGAGCCGTAGGACCTGCAGGCTGGCTTTGGGGTCAGCAGTGATAAAACCCGGCAGCCAGAGCACCCTCAGAGTGCCGGCGTTAGGAAAGCACACTGCGCTCAGCTCCCAACGTGCCTGATGCCCCTCAGCCTCAGCACTGAGACGTCACCCCTCAGAAAGCCGTCCCTGCAGCTCCCTAAGGGCTTAACACCCGCACATCCCAGGCGCCAGAGGGGTGCACGTCCCCCGTGCCACGCTCGGCGGTGCCGAGCCTGCCGCAGAAGGTGCGGGTGCTGCCAGAACACACCGAGACGCCGAGAGAGAGAGGGGAGCGCACCGGAGCCGTTCACCATCGCAGCACATCTGCCCCGGGTCTCCTCGCGTGCATCCATCCACGGGGACCTTACCTGCCACGGGACAGGAGCACAAATCCTCGGGCTGGAGCAGGCTAAAGCGCTGGGAAGAGCCACGCGTGCTCTCCAGCCCCTGTGCTTGGGTCCGTTTTCAGCACGGGGGTAAAGATGCACCGCGTCCTCGGAGCGCGGGATCCGCGGGCACGAGCCCAGGCTGAAAACGTCCCCCGGCGGGCGGTGTGGGGGGGTCTGTGTGTGTGTGTGTGGTGCCGTGGGTGTGTAGCAGTGGCCACAGCTCCCTGGGGGTTACGGGGCCGGCGTGCCCGAGCCCCGTAAGCCAAGGCAGCTGTCCTGTGTGTAGAGGTAGAGAAAAAGATAGCTCACTTAATCCTTTCACGCCAGGAGCTGGGTTTTTCCCGGAGCGACGTCCATTGCCGGCAATGGACGCACCAAAATAACGTCGGCAGCACTGAGTTAACCACCTCTGTCCTCTTTTCACCTATCACTTTTCTCATGCATCATCCAGCTTCCCAACCATCTTCCCGTCTCTTCACGGTACGCACGCTACGTTCGCTCCCTTCTTCAGCACGGAGTTGAGAAAAGGAGACACATGGTCAGCTGGTGATGTTAACAAGCTCCTTGCTGCCCTGAGAAGCTAGATGGAAATGGGTGAAATTACCAGGGGGGTCATCAGCACCACTGGAGAGGACATAGCTTAAGTTACGAGGTTTTCAGACCCCCCCACCACCCCACTCCCGGCCACCCTCCTGCCAGCTCCGTTCTTTTCCTTTAGGAACCGGCCACCTCGGGCTGCGCGGTCGTTAACCAGCGAGCGATTAACCAGAAACCAGCGTCTGATAGGCGAAAGGCGGACAGAAGCAGTTAACTTGTGACCACGTACAGCGCAGAAGGCACCCACGGGGTCGTGGTTTCCCCGAGAGCACTCCGCTTTTCGGGCCAGCTCCGGCGACAAACACCCGCCGTGCCCCTGCGAGCGCTGCCCCGGGGCTGTCAGCATCCCTGCCGTGGCACGAGGTAAGCACTAAGCACGCCTAAGGGACCACCGAGGGGACGTGAATCCACATCCCAGCTACCAACCCACACCGGTGACGGCTCCGTGAGCCGACCGCGGGCTTCAGCACAGGCCCCCCTGGTACCCCGAGCTCCTCCGGGCTCCGGAGAAAACCCCAAGCCCCGTGGGACCAGCGAATGCCGGGCCGAATCCGGGCTCACGGCACCGTTTTGGAGAAGTGGCCCGTTTCGGGCGTCTTTTTCCTTAGTGCCTTTACGCGTTTCCCCTGTGCCGCTCCGCGTTTCAGCCCCGCGGCACGTGAAAACCTCGCGCTGCAAACACGGGTCTGGGGGGGTCCCCGCGAGCGCGCCTCCGAAGCAGGAGCAGGAGCTCGCTGAGCTTTCAGCTTGAACAATCCCAGGTAGCAAGGACTTCCAGTTCCACCTGGAAGGACCGGGAGGAAAAGTCCTTTTCCTGGGAGGAAAAGGGCTTCCAATTCCACCCCAACCTCAACCTGACGGTGCCACTTACGTAAAGAAACCTAAAAAGAGACCCACGCAAACCTAAAAAGTCTGCACATTAAAACCTGGTGAGCGATATTCAGCGGATCCCCTTGGTGAGAGGGGAAGGAACAAGACCCACAGCCTGATTTTCTACAGCAAGACCCTTCAGCTCACGGTCTGTACGGTAAAGTCTCGCTTCCTCTCCCGGCACGATTTATGGCACGAACGATTACGCTCAAACAATTCTGCGAGTGTTCAAGAGCATCTGATTTTTCTGAAAAATTCAGAGATTAAGGTGAGATTTCCCTTAACTCTTACACAGAACTCTGTTTTATACGATAATGTTTGCACCCATGGTAGTTCACCGACGCAGCCAGAGGTCTGGGGACTCCACGCTCCCTGCGGCCTCCTCCACCTGCACGTGGCGCTGCGTCACGGGCACCGCCACCCCTCTAAATCATCGCCCATTACCCATTTCGATGAATAAAGCAGCTCTTTGGCTACACGATGCGCCGTAAAACGTAAATTTGCTTAAAGAGCACTAATTAAAACCGGGCAGATGCTTGGTTAGGAGAAGGGCGCAACTCCTCCGCCGCCTCTTCCCCCAAGGCCACCCCATTTGGAAGCACGGTAGACCTGGCAGATGCATCTTAGCTGTAGGGCAGCGGCTTGGGGACATGCAAGGGTCCCTTTCCTCTCCCTCTGACCTTTGTTACGCTGCTGTGGACGCGGCCGCAGGGCAGTGCCTTTGCTTTGCTGGCTCCTCAGTAAATGCTCTCACACTTCAAAGCAAGGCTCTCGCCCTCCTTGCTCTCCCTTTCACGGGAGAGCATATTTCCCTATATTCCCTATATATAATTTCCCTATATATATGATTATATAATATATATTCCCTATATATATAGTTATATAATGTTCCCTGTATTTCCCTATATATATAATATTTCATATTTCCCTATATATTCCTATATAGGAATATAATCCTATCGGAACAGCAGATTCCCGAGGAGTTTCCAAAGGCCTAAAGAAACCCCCCGAAAATGCCCGAAGCGTTGAGCGGCAGGTTACGGAACTAAATTTCACCCGAAATGTCATCAAAGACAGCTGCCAGCTGAAGATCAAGCGGCCAAGGCGGCCACCCACACTGCCCAGGGAGGAGGGGAGGCAACCAGCAGCCCCAGACCCCACTCTCACGTTATCTGCTCCGGGAAGATCTTGATGGAAGTGAACCAGCGAGCAGCTGCGTGTTCTGGCAGCCTTTAAAGGCTCAGATTAACACCCCCAGATCTGAGTATTTACCTGATCTCAACACGAGCTGCAAACATCTAGAGGTTAACCCAGCATTAGAAGTGCTACCGAGAGGACAAAACGTTGCCAACAGACGTGATTCTGGGGGCTCTGCACGTTAACGGACAGGGAAACGCTGACCATCTTCTCATAACTGAATCGAAGGGTAGACGGTTGGTCAATGGGCAGCAGGACGGGCACGGGGCACTTCAACCAGAAACGCTTGTCACGCTGTCACTAGCCCCTTTTTCTGACCGTTTGGGAGGTGGCTCTCAACCACGTACAGCCCACCCCCCCCCCGAGCGGTCCCAAAACCGCCACGAGACGACTGAGGTGTTTTTGCGGTGGCCAGCCCGAACCGTCTTTGGTGCACACCTTGTGGCGTGCAACACCAAAAAAAAATCCGGACAAAATCACCCGGACAAAATCTGGACCAAAACCACCTGGAAATCTGTTTGAAGTCACGGGCGGGGGAGCTTGCAATGCAAGGATATATACAGAAAGCACCTGAAAAACCCTTCACGTAGCAAAAGCGATCTTAGGTGTCAGAGATTTACCAACAGGACCACGTCTCGGCCCTGCTGTACCGAACTGCCAACAACGCTGCGGGTACGACGGGGCGCCTCTTACCTTTAGGTCTTTCCAGCTGTCGAGCAGCCTGGTGGCCAAGTCGCTCACGTCGACGATTTTGTCGGTTTGCTCTTGGCTTCTCTCGCTCTCCACGTCGGATACGCCCTCCTCTTCGTCTTGGGACGGCGTTTCCATCGTGATGGGCTCCTCCAGCTTCGCACCGTTGCTCTCCTTGACCTCCGCTTCAGGCTCAGGCTCCAGCTCCACCACCTGGGGTTTGCTGCTCTCCACCGGCACGTCAGCAGCGGATTTGATCTCCTGCTGTTGCTGCTGCTCCTCCGGCACCTCCGTCGGGGCACCCTCCAGCTGGTCCAGGTCCTCCTTCCCTTCCTTCCCTTCCAGCTCGCTGGTCGTATCCGAGATTGCGCTGTCCATGCTGTTTTCACTTATAATTTTGAGCCTTCGGAACACCAGCTTCTTGGGGGTATCCGTGTCACCTTCTGCGCTCTGCTTGGTGGAAAGATCCGGCGTGTTGAGCGGCGTGTGAGCCCGCGACGTGTTCTCGCTCGAGTAGCCATCGCCCTCGCTGAGCTGCGGGACAGCGGTCTTGGTCTGAGCCCAGCGCTGAATAATCGGGAGCACCTTGCTCTCCTCCAGCATGTTCTTGGTGGGTATAGGCAGCAGCTCCAGCGTCTTCATAATCTAATTGCAGAGACAAAATCACAGCCATTAGAACCACCACAGCGCTCGGCTGGCTCCAACCTGGGCCGATTTCCTTTTCTCAGCGAAATATCAACGCGAACAGGACTGTGAGAGGTCACGAGGAGGAGACAGCCGCAGCCCTCCTCAAGGCTGAGCCGCAGGGGTGAACTTCTAAAGAGGGCAAAGAAACCATGAGCGGGAAACAGCGAGCACAAATACGTAGCGGGTTGCAATTAAATCGAGTTCAAAGAGCTCAGACGCTTACAGATGATGGCCACAGCCACTTCTGGGACAATCGACACGGCTCAAACTGCTCCAACAGCCAGCCTGTCAAACCAGCACGCAGCTAGGCATGCTGTAGTCGAGAAAATCTCAGACTTTCGAGACGTGTCAGCAGCCAGAAGAGCAGAGCTCAACCCAAGTGCTCTTTAGAGACCGGGGAAGGTGGAGAGGAACCGAAGAGCCTTAACGGGACATGGTGCCAGCACGCCAGGAAAGCCTTTCCCTCACTTCCCAGAGGCGCCCTTACCACCTCCAGCAGAAGCTGGAGCATTAACGGGGTCACAGGAGGGGGACCAGACGATCTTCTGAGGTCCCTTCCAGCCTCGGCCGTTCCGTGAGACCGCGGTGCCCCGCAGGAGGGGACGCAGGCAAGCGGCCGCGCAGGCGCTGCGCCCAGCCACGGCACAAGAACAACCTGCGATGGAGCACCGCTGAGCCTTGGCGATCGTGCCAAGTAATCCTAGCTGTGTCTGTCTAGAGCTCCATGATTGTACACCCGTGAGTTTAATAGCCCACGGAATAAAAAAAATAAAACCAACCCCACGGTGGCACAAAACCTCTCCCGAAAACAGAGCCCAAATCCCCGCCAGTTCTTCTGAAGCAGGAGGCAGAAAGCCCTGTTGCAGCACTTGAAGTGCCCCAGCTTTTCAGCTTACTGATGTTTAAACCCAATCCTTCCGGAAGGAAGGACAGGAGACGGTTTTATGGCATTATGCTAATTTCTGCCACAGGCATCTGATGGCCAGAAGACCAACTCTTAAAACAATGTGACTGTAAAAAAGAAAAAAATAAAGAGGAAAGAAGAAAAAAAACAAAAAAAAACAAAGTGTGATCTGACCCCTATCACAAACCTGACTTGCAACTCAGTAAAGAATGACCTAGATTTTAAGAGTGTATCCGATCCATAGAAAAACGCCAAAGTTAATAGGGCAGTGACCAGATGCATCGGGAGTGGAGACAAAGCCACTGCCCCAGCAACTCAACGCTCTCAGGGTCCCTCTGAGTGCTCGTGGGGAGCAGCTCTGGCTTCGACGACAGCGCTGAGTGCCTGAACCTACTCCAGACACAGCAGGGGAAAACCAAATTCTAACCTGAGCACTGATTTATGCAGCCAAAGCTGGAGGCCAAAGACACTGCCTCATCCCTCAGAGCAGTAACTACAACATATGCGGGGCTCTGTCTACCCTAAAGAAGACAATGCTGTAGTCATGGAAGGGAAAGCTCAGTGCAGGAGTGGTTCCTGCAAGAGATGCCGCGCTCAACTCAGTCCTGGTGCATCCACAGACCCCTAACTCAACAGCACAAAAGTTCTCCAGGTATTTACGGGCAGAACCGCGCAAGCGTCTGCATCGTGGAGGGAGCATCTAAACCCACGGTGCTGGACACTTCTGCTATGTCCTCATCAAAACCTGTGAGTCAGTGAAGTTAGAGAAGCTAAGAGGAGAAGTCCATGACTGCCAGCGGCCGGGCTGCCTTCTTCCACGCCATCTTTCAAAAAGTCACCGGGTTACGGGGGTGTCAGACACCATCCCTCCTGGGGCCAGGGCGAGATGAGCGCGACGCGACCCGTTCACAAAAGCTGAAAGAGGAAACCCGCGCGGAGCTAAGGGAGCAGGCTGTCAGGCTGCCATCCATCCGTGTCGCCACTTCTGGAAAACAAAGGGGGAGTCAGGAGCAGGACAGGCACCCTCAGCCCCGAGGCTCGGGCAGTCTCTGCTTTCCGGCTGGATTCGGGGCAGGGTGCGCCTCTCCGAAACGCCCAGCAAAGCGCTGGCAAGAAGCGTCTTTAACGAAGGAACTCCCAGATGGTTTTCGCGTGCGATGCTGAAGCGCATACAGAAAACAGAAATCTTAAAGTTCCACTTCGGCCCGTCAAAGCAATACCTCAGATTCCCTCTGTAGTGCAGTATGGAAGAAATAAAGATCAGTGCCGCTGCTGTGTAAGTCTGGCTCATGTCACCAACTCAGAAATCTAAGGAAAACCACAGAGGCAAATTCTTTCCATGTATTTAGACTCTCCCTTAAAGCAGAAGTTTTAGACTGTAGCTGCACGGATACCGGCAGTTTGTTTTCACGAACGCTTGGTACACAATGTGTCTCTCAATAAACAACCAACTAAGACAAAAATAAACCAAAACCAATTAGCAGAGCGGCTAGGAAAGCCTCAGGCCTGAGGGCAGTACTGACCTCCAGCTGCAGCTTCAGGTTGTTGGCGGTGCTCCCCCGCCCGTCGCCCAGCTCCGTCATCCAAATCCAGAGGAGGGACAGGCCATGGCACTCCAGGAAGGACTTCAGGCACGACTGCGAGTGCGTGTTCTGGATGGGCCAAAGTTACAGAGAGGCCACGGGAAGGGTCAGCGACACACAGGCAAAAATAATTCCGTTTCCACATGCTGCGATGGCTAACCGCTGCACCGGGCATGTGTTACTTGTCAAGCTCATTGCTGCCGAAAAAGCGTGAAGCAGAGAGCCAGAGCGAGGCACCTGCCAAGACCAGCACGCGTCGAATGTAATGCAAGGGGACACAACTGCCGTTTTCGGAGCGGTAACACGTGCAGCTGAATGTTTATAACCACCGCCTGGTGAACAGCTCGTTTTACAGAATAAAGCTTCACGAGGCATTGCACAGAAATCGGGCTGCAAGCAACGTGCAGACTCAGAGGTAATCTCAGAGATAAGACAGCTGTAACGTCATTTGCTTCTAGAAGTGGGCTTTTCATGACCCAGGCACACCAGTTCCACCAAGCACAAGGCAAGGGCTGCACCACACACCACCTACAAACCAAGCAGAACCGCTCAAGCTCCCTCTTAGCGTGCTGGCACAACTCAGACACCATTTTCCTCCCTATTTCCCCCTCTTCCTCTAACGAGCTCTAAAAGGACACCCCTCAACCAGCGATCCCCTCCCCTTTCAGCTGGGAGCTGCCCACCTGTATGAGTTTGAGGCAGGTGAGCTTCTGCTCCAGCGTTTCAATGCGCACCATCAGCCGGGATAAGCTGAGAACTTGGTTCTTATCCGAGAGGCCCTCTCCGTTCTCCAGCAGCGCTTCCAGCTCCCCGTCCACCTGCCAGGAGGAAGAAAACGACGAGGCAATTAATTCTCCGACCAGGCCAGGCGCACAAAGCGCCACCCTACCTACACGACGCTAAGGAGAATTCATTCCCTGGCTTCAAGAGCCAGCACGAGCCCCTCCTGACCACTGCTCACATAGCGAAAGGGCGAAGTCTGGCTTTAATTTGCCGCAATTTGGTTGGGTTTCATTTATCTGCTGCATTATGGTTCTCATTCCACGCTGTTTAGGCCTCAACTGCCACACAGAACTGCACTGTTCCCGCCAGCGTTCGAGACGTACACATCTACGCCACGTGCAGAATGCTCTGCAGGGGAAATTCCAGGCGGATGCCCCCAGAATATTTCTGGTTGGAAATTTACCTTTTCATGTAGGAAAACAGATGTGCACGAGAAGATTATCGTCGTTTTAATTGCAGAGAAATTTACTTCTCCGAATTCCTAGCTCTTATTTATATCCTTTACAACCAGAGGCACATTCCTCTCCGCGCAGACGCTGAAATATCAACCTCCACAACTCGCTTACTGCTCGGTGGCACCAATTCGCATTTTAAACCCGCTTAAAAATGACTTATTTCTTGCCTTCCTGACTCTCAGATACAGTAAATGAAAACGAAGCTGGCCTTTTCAAAGGCAGCACCTCCAAAAAAAAGACGTAACGTTATTTGTAGGAATAAGGCTCTGCTTCTTCAAGCACAGGAAAATTCCATCTAGCAGAGAGTAAGAAGAGTGCAAGTTATTTCTTTGCAGCGCTTTGCACTCGGGAAGAACTCCTTTTGACCACTTTTCTGCAAACTTTCCTCCACCTACCACACAAATCCATCGCTGCAATTCAATGTGGAGAAGGCTCATGTAACCACTTGAAGAGGATTACATGCATGAGGAGCTATAAAAAGGCTTTAAAAAGTCTGGATTTAGCGTACTTAATTTCATTCACATACATCTGCAAGCACAACTGAAACTGAAGGCAAAGCAAACACAATGCACGTCCATGCAAGTTCCTCGACGCTGACTTGCCTCTAGGCCAAAGCAATTAGAGGTTCGAATTCCACATCCTAACCCGTGGATGGCAAACATCTGCACCATTTTAGCTGTCAAATTGCAGGTAACGTCCTACACAGTGAAGCCAGTGTCGTTTGTCGTTCACTGGAATTTAAAAATCACGCAACCCAACAAATTCTAAAACCCACGTAGAATTTAGCACGCTCTTCCTGAAACCAGAAGCATACGGTGTCGACGGCACTGGATGCGCTCAAGACTGCAAAAGTCCCTTTCCAGAGCAAGGAAAGGCACATTTAACTAAAGCACCAAGAAAACCCAAGTGTTCAACATGCCCCATGTGAAATAAAATGATACAAACACATTCATGAAGAAGACTGAGCCTTGAGGTTGTTGTGAGTCACGAACCCTAGAGGAAGGCTCTACTATAACAGTGACCCGAAGACTCAGGAAGAGAGCACCATGCCCTCAGTCAACCCTCTGTTGCTGCTCCTCTTAAGGGAAAAACAAAACAAAACGAACAAAAAACGCACACGCAGAGGAGAATCACACTCACCGAATCCTTCTTCCGGGAGCGTTCCTTTTTCATCTTCCCTCCTGCAGCTCGGATGCTGACCCTGTTCTCTCCCCCCAGGTAACCCCGGCAGTTGGCCGAGCCGCAGAAGCATTTCTGAGCTTCTTTGCTGTTCATGGGCAGAAGCAACACACCAGTTAAATAACGAATCGATGGCATTTACAGTCAGTTGTTTTATCTTACTCCTAAGTGCATCCCGCTACTGCGATGAGAAAAGGCCATTACCGCACTGCCCAGTCACTTCTCCTTCTCTTTTCCCTCCATTGTTTTTCAAATACAAGCTAAGCAGCTACAAGAAAATACGGAAAGCCATCACATCCCCGTTCTCTCGGATGGTTTGTTCTGTCTTGGAGTCTCCCAGCAATGCTGCTGCAAAGCAAGGCTGCCCAGCCCACAAGGACAGGGCAGCAAATGTGGTATTTCACCAGCCGCATTCAGAAGAAAGGGACAGAGACTTTCTGCACGGCAAGGCTTTTCATTCTGGCCACTAAAAATTCAAACAAACCCCTCAATTCTCAAACAGCTGCTGTGATCCTGTTATTTCCACAAGAAACCAAAGGCTGGTACAGTTCCAGGCCCTTCCGAGGTCAAGAACCAAGAACCAGAAAGGTAAAGGTGGGGGTGCTGGGTCTGTGAACCTCCTACCATATTCTGCAATCAACCGAAATCACACGTTCCTTAGGAAAAAGGCTTGCATTTTATTGCTCAAAACAAAATAAAGAACGGGCTGAGGGTTCGTGGAAGTAGAAAGATTCAGGTGGAAGACTTTTTTTGCAGAGATTTACAGCAATGGACAGCACAAGAGATTGAAGTTGCTTTGTCTTCAGACAATATTTTTACAAAGCCTCTGTATTTTCTACTTGACATGCCGTAAATCTTAAACTATACGTCCAAATTGCTTGGGAGAGTGTGCAGGGTTTTTTGGTTTTTGTTTGTTTGTTTGTTGGGTTGTTTTGTTTTGTTTTTTAGAAATGTGCACAACGGCCATTGGAGGAAGTTGGCTCTGCAGTACCAACGGTAAGAAATGGAGCGGCTGAACTGCAGGGTCTCACGTGAAGCAGAAGCTGAGATCAGGAAGGGGACGAACAAGATCAGAGCTAAAAAAACTCCCAGGAGACAGAGACCAGATGGACTGAACTCCGGTACATGGAATACCAAGTGAGGCAACGCAGCAAAACGATTCACCAGCAGGGAGGCCCCTAGCAGCACCGGACCACCAAACCCTCGTGGTTTGGGCTATGCCAAATGAAAACAGACAGAAATAAAATTATGGCTGTACAGACTGCGTGCTGAGTGACTTTGCCAGCTTTAGAGACTGGGCTGACCCACTTGCCCGCCTACCTTAGGACGGGACAACGAGCCTCCAGAGAGACCTGGGTCCTGCCACTACCAACAGAGCTCTGTGGAGACCTGCCTGGGTACAAGGCACTAACTTTTTGACGTGCAAGTTCAGGCTGACGAATCCCACCTAGGGGCTCTAATGAGCTAACAGGCCAGATACTGCCTCGTCTTAAAACCTCCGTGCCTGATTAATGCTTGGAACAGAGAACTACATGACAGCATCTGACATTTTAGCATGAATCAATGTATAATACAACTAAAAACGCATTTCTGAGCCTCTGCTTACAGGAAGAGCCGTGCTGTTGCAGCAAGCAGGATCCAGAAAGAAAAGGAAGAGGCACTCATTAAACTGCTATATTCAGTAAAGATGCCTAGGGATTATAAAATGGATCCACAATTAATCTCATAATTGGGGGTTCTTCCACGACTGTCAGATGCTATTTTGTGCTAATCACTTTAAAGAGAGGGAAAAATTTCACCTGGACGAGCAGTAACAGAAAACATTCAGCTCAAGTGCAGAGAAGGGAGCAAAGCCCAAGCTGCAGCCTGCAGCCGTGCACCTCCGCAGCCAGGCAGGAAGAGGGAATGTGCTATCTGCTAGGCTTTTACAGCCCCTGCAAGCTTTGCAAAGTTGTAAAACAGTAATGGGCAGGGAAGAAAGAAGAGACATTATTTAAGAGCATGGCAAAGCCTAGAGCTTGGGCAATTAATAGACAGAGGAAAGAAACAGTCAGATAATTATCTAGGAAGTTTCCACTGGAGAGAGATGGTATGAAGTGTAAGAAAAAGCCAATAAAGTGATACTGGAAAAGACGTATTAAATACAACAGTAAATTCCTCTTTCAATCTCTTCTGTTTGTAATGGATGAAACTTTATCCAGGTAATTTTTTATACGGTTGAATTCCAGTTCATTTACAACCGCTCTGCTAGATGAGGCTTTCAAACAGTTCTGTAGCAGGATTTCTTCATTGCATCAACACTCACAAAACCCACTTGCAGCAGCTTAAGCGAGGAGAGAGGAGACCTACCCGTATCTCTGGAACTGGTAGTCAAACGTCAGCTCAGAACCCGATGGGACGAGCTTGGTGGTGAAAAATCCAACTCTGAGCTGCCCATTCACAGTCCACTACGGCAAGGAGAAAACAAGATGACAGCGATTATTGCAAAAGCCGGGCTTGACTTCTCTCTTGCATTAAATTAGCAAGACTAATCCTTCACAAAGCACCAGTGACAAATTTTAAATCTGCTAAGTGAATCAGCTGCACTTGCCCATTTCAAAGGTTTACATTTGACTAATGAGCTGCTACAACAACACACAAAAAAAAGAAGACACAAAGATAAAGGAGAAATGCTTGTCACTCTGAGCTTGCCAAGTCGCAGGCCAGTGAAGTTGAGAAGGCAGCAGCAGCAGCTTCGAACCACCAGTTTACCTTTTGTGTCTCACAGTTTGGTTCACAGCTGTGGTTCATAAAACGGGAGCAGTTTCCTTTCTGGGTAGCATCTATTATCTAAAAAGGAAAGAAACAACAAATATAGCAGAACTGCCTCTCCTCCCCGTGCACTAGGCAGAGACACTGAGCTGTGTACCAGGGAACACAGCATATTTGTGCACAGCAGGCTGAAGGAGAACGCAATCACTGCACATCCTTTCCTCCTTCAGCTATCAACACCATTTGATTTGGAGAGAATGGATTTTACGGGGACAATAAAAGCCCCCCCCCCAAAGAACACTTTGCAACCGATACGTGGTTCTTAGTTTTCCTTACAAATTAATACAGAGCTATTCAGCGTGGTTGGGATCCTAAATTTTTAATATCGGTTTCTGACCCTCTGATACATGGCACAGTGAGTATCAGGGCTGGTGACGCTGAACATCTTTGCCACGCAGATTGTATTTTAATGGGAAGATGGCCTTGTGGATCACTGCGCCCTAACTGGGCAAAATCCTCCCCTGTGCTCCCTTGCGATCACGTACCAATCCCAGGGCAGCTACCGAAATCGCTTACACGGAGGGAAAAGAAAAAAGCACTTGGGAGTATTTTTAGCTCCTTTACTGTAAAGCTACCAAGACCCAAAAAAAAATCTTCAGAGGAGAGACAAGCAGAATAGGGTATTAAATTTCTATTTATACACCTCGCTCGCAGCAGGCCAGGGCCCACCGCCCAAGGTAAGCGGCGCTGCAGCTCCCTGCATTGCAGCTCCACAGCTCCGTGGGTCTAAAATAGCTGATAAGCTGAAGCAAAGATAAATAATTAAGAACTTCTGGTATATAAATATTTCAATGACAGTAATTCTGCATGTAGGGACTCCACCGGCTAAAAGCGGCCCAGTTTAGCGTACTTCTGTGAACTGGGGGAGTAAGGAAACTTGGTTTCTTGGGTTTTCTGGAGTGGTTTATGTTGGAAAAAGAACACTGAGTTCAGCTCCGAGCATCTCCCAGAGCTGGGGCACAGGCGTGGGTTCTCCCAAAAGGGTTTGCTCATGTGGAAGGGGTGGGCCCCTAACTCCATCCCTTCCCACCGACACCAGGACAGTTTCTCCTCTTCCACGCCGCCTATTTCAAGGACCCTGGAATACAGTTAAGCTACAAAACTTCTCTTAAACCAGGCTGAGACTGAGCAACGGATTAAAAAACGGGCAGTAAGACAGTCCAAGCGTCCTTCCCCTAAGAAAACACCTGCAGCAGCCTCAGAGCATCGCTCTGCGCACACACTGTGCTCACACTGAGCCAGGGCTGTAGGCAGGCAGGGTTAAGCCAAAACCAGGCAGTGTTTTGGTGGGTTCACCACTCACCTCGTCGTTTTTTAGGGCCATGAAGTAGTAGTGAATGTTCTTGTTGCGGGCATACTCCTTCACACGCGCCTTGAATTCTTTGTGATCCAGCACCTCCCCGCAGTACTCCAGCACAAAGGTGTTCCTGCAAAGCACAAGAGGGAGAAGCGTCGCTCAGCTCAGCCGCGAGCAATCAGCAGAAAACAACCGCCACTGAGACGAGCTCTCGGAACACAACTCGCCCATCCGTTTGTTAGAGCTACAATTGTACCACACGGCACAGCACTCTACCAGCTTTCGTCTCAGGCGCTTCAGATTAACTTATTTCTGACACCATCACACGGCTGCGGTAGGGTAGGAATACCACAGCAAACGGCCGAGATGCGAGAACAAAGCTTCCCTTCAAGCGGAACTTACTCTCTAACAGAACAAGACTTCGTGAGCCATGCGAAGAGGAAAACGAGGAGGGTTCCCAGAACGTGCTGGCAGATGGGCTTCCTAAACTGAGATGGAAAGCCTGCCAGCACCTTGCTGATGTGGTGAGTGAAACGAGGGGTCGATAAAAAGCCCTTTTAGCCTTAGGAAAGGTGAATCTTGAAGCAGAGGTGCAGGAGAACCACCGGCTACCCCGGACACAGCAGAGGGCCAGCTCAAACCTCACCCACCGCACTCCTTGACACTTCCACGGGCATGCTCCAGTCTACTGCAACAAACTGTTAGGCAGCTTTTCCCAATACCTGTCCCAGGTCTCCTTGCTTAGTATCAGCCTGAACCTGTCACCTCTTCCCTTGTGTCTTTCCTATTTCCTTCCTGGCCTGGAAGATCAGAGAATGGCTTGGGTGGGAAGGGACCTTTTGCACAGAACCACGGTGGCGTCGCAGCCCTTCCCTCCCAGCCCTTGTTTATAAATTACGTCCATTTTCCCCCATCTCCCTGTTCACCAGAAAAATGGTTCTCCACCGAAAGAGGCAGTTCTGGCACAGGAGAGCTGAGCTGGAAACCTCTGAACAGCCCCCCCAGGTGGGACCGGTCTCCTCCTGGTGTCCACCTCTCCACCCCTCGTTGGATTTGTGGCCGTCCAAGTCTGCCTGCTGCTGGGATGACCTCCAGGAGAAGGCTGTCTTCTCCCAGGACGAGCTTTGGCGCTGCAGCAACGTTGTGCCAGTCAGCACATCTCTCTCCAGTGCCAGATTTTCAGAACAGAACACGCAGAAACAAAAGCAAGATTCCAGCCAGCAGCAGGCTTAGATCTCTGCACCGAGTGGCGAAGAACTGCATCCAAGTCCCTTGACGAACACGAGCCAACTGCAGCAGATCCTCTTGCTGCTCTTGTTTCAGTTGATTTATTTCTTCTCTTCCTCAACGCGGCCTTCACGTGGTTGTTTTCACGTGGTTATTTCCTTCCCGTGTCTCTCGATGTCATCGAGCCCGGCACACCGCACGGACGTGATGCTTGCTCGGGTTCGCCGCCGCCACATCTGCGAGACAACCTGCAGACCCCGGGCTTCCAGAAGGTTTCCTAAAAACTTTGAGTAAAACTGGGCCCGATGTGTCCGTATGGGGCAGCAGCACCGACACCTCAGTCGCCATCACTGCTGCTTCACAGAAGCCCTACACACACGTTATTTTTGAAAAAACAGGACTCCACTCTTACACAGGTTAAGTTTTGTTCTGCAACGAGGTCAGAGCACTAGTACTGCCCATGTATCTGGCAAAGCTGGGCAATCAGAAGCCAGAAAACACGGTTCTCACCCTCTTTGGTACAGTTCCCGTGCAACAGAGCAGTAACAGAGAGCAATCGCTTCTTTTAAGAGCGACTTAACCCAGTTGTCCTTTACCTAAAGCCAGCTTGAAGGCTCTCTGGGTTAAATATACCTGCATACACTGAATTGTTTCCAGTGCATCTTAGATAACGTGGCATTCCTCTAAAGCAGTCAAACCTCCTCCCCTCTGAATTAGCCTCGTGTGTTTGATGTAGCACTAACAGAAACTGCTGTAAGGCCTACAGAGTTCTTAGGAGTGTCAGAATCCACTGCTGGATCCCTCAGCAGAAATCTTTGTCTTCTACAGAGGCAAAAAATCAGTTTCCACGGAAACTCACTAAAATACCCTGAGTTACAGAAAATCTTTGCACGATTAAATTCTAGGCAGACAGTCTTCAAGCTCACAGTCTCTCGCGCGCTTGAGACTGAACAGACTCCCCGTGCCCATCCCACAGCCTTTTGAAATGTAAATCGCAGCACCTGGTGAAACTCCCAGTGCACAGCGCTGCTTCCTCACAGCGAGACACGCCACCAATTTATCCTACAAAGCCTTTTGTTGTTCATCTGCAGAGCTTCACGGCTGACTTCTGCATGCCCTGTAAGGATCCGAGAGGGGACCCAGGCTCGGACGACACGCACGACAAATGATGCTGTCTGAACCTGGGGAAAAAATCCATCCAGATGTCCCATAGCCTGTAAGAGCACAGCAGCTCACCACGCCTTACGCAGCCGCTCTCCCGTGGCAAAGCCTCCGCACTCCCAATAATCCCCCATATTTGCCTCCTGTTTGTCCCGCTCCTCCCTGCTGCACCTTTGTGCGTCAGCCCCAAGCAGCTCTTTGAACACACACAGTCCTATTTCTTCTCTCAAGCAGACTTAAAGCTCTTTTTATTACAGCGATTATGAGAACGCACCAACTTTGCTGGCAGGAGGCTCACAGCAACTCCTTGGTCCATCCTCCCTGGTGAGAGGGCATTCCTGTCCCAGACCTGCACACGCTGCGCCTCAGCAGCAGAACGCACCAGGCACTATGCTTCCTTCCCATCACGCTCCCTTTCGGAGAGCACCGGTTTCGGACCAGGCCTGTAATTCCAACAGCACTGGCACCCATCCTGCTGCCAACCCAGGAGGAGGCCGACGGGTTCAAGCGCAGCCCAACACCTGTGTTCAGGTGCAGTCGGCTCCTTTGTGCACCAAGGCACCGATCCAGGTGCAAGAAACGCAAGAAATATCTGAGTTTAGATAAACAGAGACAAGTCAAAACCAGACTTGGACCTGCAAGCACTGCTGATGTAGAACTAGCACTCAGCAGCCCAGCAGTTGACTAACGACAGGGGGACGAAGGAGCCCCACGGGTTCTCTGTACAGTCCAGCCACGAGCAGGAAGACTCAAGAAGAGGAAAAGCTTCACAGAGGTGGAAAGAGAAAAAAACCAGACACGAACGGAGAGCACACTCCTCTGAAGCGACGGGACGGAGCCAAACAGGGAGAGAAGGGAACACAGATTAAACACAAGAGGAAGCTAGAGGCAAGTCTGCCAGAAAGCCTACTGAGAACAGGTTGGTGGAAGAGGGTAAAACCCGAGCGGGTGATCTAATACTCAACTGGGGTACGTACGTGCAGGTAACAGACAGGAACACATGACAGAGAGCAAGGACAGCATATAAAACTGGAAGAAACTCAGCACGTCTCCTAACAGCGGTGAGGCTAAGAAACTGCAAGCACGTTATTTTCCATTCGCGAGGGAGTAAAATAGCACAGCTACGTCATTCGAAGAGCAAAGTCTTACGATGGGAGATCTTTGGCAGCTCTGAGCCCCCAACCTTTCTTCTCAGTGAGGATCACTTCAACATCTGCATGCTGTTTCTTCTGGAAGCGCCTGTTGGAACAGTAGTCGCCATTTGGGCACCTGGAAGAACTAAGGGAAGGAAATGGAACAAATCAATTCCCAGCAGGACGACGGCGGTAACAGAAACAGCTCAGATGGGGAAGAGATACCGAGTAACCATAATAAATTCAGTGTAAAACTTTCAAATGTGTTTTGCTATAAAAAGCATAACCATCTGACTGTCAACATGCAAATGCAGACAATTTATTTCTGGAAAGAAGATAAAAACAGTTTCAATCCAAATGCTACTGCACTTGCACGTCGTATAATCAAAATGGGCTGAAGTGGCCAATTCTCTCCACATTTTTATGGGTTCTTCCCCCGAGATCTCCCCCTTCCCTACATCTGCTGCCTGGGCTGAATTAAAAACAAAGGGCAGGGCTTCTGCCAGGTAATTCCTTTCCTTCCACCCCAGCTGGTAACGATCCACATGCCAGGGGTGTCAACCCCTTGCCGTGACTATCGAAATCCCAGCCACATGCACCTAGCCCCTGCCTCCTGCTCACGCGGAGCGATGGTTCCTTGGTCTCCCAAGCTCTTCCAGGAGGGGAGAGGAGACAAGAGCAGAAGGCTGGTAAGGCTCTGGGGAGAGCAGGGATGCCAAAGGAGAAGTGAAAGCAGATCGCTAGGCTCACACAGAGCTACATCTGCATTTCTAACTCTCTCCCTTCAACCACGCTTACGACAGAGCAGAATTAAACCTCACGAGCAGAGGACTCCAGGCCTCTGCAGTCGGTTTTAGCAGGAGGTTACTGAGGAAGGCACTGGCTTAGAAGATCTAAGGTCAGATCTAAATGCTGATATGTGGCCTCTGAAGCTCAATCCACACCAGCCAGCGGAAATGGGAGCGCAAAGACAGCTTGCTGCCAATGGCCAGAAAGGTTTAAATTCTTTCAGGGGCTCCCAAGTCATCCCATGTACAACAGTGGCCACTCAAGAAGCAGGACTTACCACTCGATCATGAGCAGGCGATTGAGACAGTCTTCTCCACAAGCGACCTCCCCCTGAGCTCGTTCCTCCTTGGAGAGAGGAGGGCATTCACACAGCATCCGCTTAATATCCCGGTGAGATTTGTTCTTCTTCCTATGGAAGACAGGTCATTGAAATACAGCTGAGATAGTGCTGGGGGAGGGAAATTAATCCTCAATCTTTATCAACTGTCACTGGGGGAAAAGTAGTTTCTTCTTTAGAAACTGGACATACTATCTGCTTTTGGACAACGACAGGAAGGCACACGGGTTATCAAGGACACCTGGTTTGTTTGGAGCAGGAGGCGAGGGCTTTCTGATCACGTAAGATGATTCTCAGAAAGACATCCCAGGATATTTAACTTATTCTTCTTCTCCTGAGGGCACACAAGCCAGCTGTACTTACAACGTAGATGTGTGCATCCACGTACCTGCACACAGCGGCAGGACTAAAAACCCTTTATTTCGTCAAACAAGTAAAGAAGCCGATTTCCAGAAAAGTCAGTCCTAAATTTTACAGCTAGAAGACTTCTCACCACATAGTACAAGTTATAAGGTTTAAATTAAAAGGATAAAAGGCTTTGATTGGCCTCTTTTGAAATACTATATTCTGTAATCACATGTAATGCTATGGAGACAATCTCCAGGGCTCCCTCCAGCCTCAGCTATCCTGCAATGCCCCATTTGGTTTCGCTGATTCAAAGGCCAGGAGAAAAGCCACGTTCTAAAATATTAACGCATAAAACGTTAGTATGCACGTGTATCATTTTTAAAAAGCATTCTTTTAATAAAGCAAATTGAAGGGTTTAGCTACTTAAACCTCTGCTTTACTGTCAAATAAGAAGATTAAAAAAAAAAACCATACGAAAACTGGAGTTACAGCAAAGGTAGAGCACCAAAGACATCTACTAAGTGAAATTTTAGTTGCCATAAGATGACTAGCCCTTGCAAGGGAAACGCTTTGGAGCGAGGATCCCAACAAGACAAAAAAAGGCGTAAAAAAAATAGATAAACTTGGGCTGAAATAAACAGCAAGTTCTGTCTACACGTAAGCGGTCTATATCCGGACTCTGAATTAAGAATATGTTTTTTATATAAATGTGTTAAAGCGTTTTGGCGAACCACGTAGTTCAGAGCAGCCAAATGAAGCAACAAACACTTGAGCATCAGGACGTACTACACAAAACACAACACGTGTGTAAATCCACACGCGCGGAGCTCCCCCGCACCGCACCGTGCCCTCGCTGCCGGTCGGTGCAGAAAAGTTTGGCGTTCACTTGGGTGTGAAAAACACAGCCCCGCTTTACTCTGCCTCAGACTACGAGAGGGAGGCATCCTGAAGTGAGAAAGGAGCTTTAACGGGTATAAATGATGAGCAGGCCTTACCCCAGGCTGCACAAGGAATAAGGGCTGTTTACAAACTTGTAAGGAGCTCCTACCTACCCGTTAAAGCCGGACTGCGTATTTTTGGGCACGGATGAAGGTTTCTGAGCTCTGAAGCAACATACTTACTGAAGCCCAGAGCTCAGGAACAGATTTTTTTTCAAATGATCACACCCTGTTCAATATTCCCACGCAGAAGGATTCATCAATCAGCAGCTAACCTCTGCTATTTCAAATTACAGCTGTTAGAGCTAAAATATCTTGTTTGAGACAACGAATAATTACATGCAAGCACCCACAGCCTTTGAAAACACACAACATGTGTCCAGAACCTTTCCCATGCCCAGATTTCCCTTGGTCTTGAGAGAGCTGCCATTTGGGGGCTCTGAACAGAAGATCTGACAAGCCCACAGGTGATGCTGCTGCACAGCTCTGGGCTCTACTGCAGCCCCACCACGTTCATATGAACACTGGACAGCAGAGAACACAGAAAAAAAAAAAGAAAAAAGAAAAAAAGGAAGAAAAAAAATCATTTCTGCAAGCTACTGTGGGCACAAGAACACTTTTACTTGTTGCTGATGCTGGGAATCTCAAGTGGGCAAGTCCTGCCTGCCACCCATGTCAGGACAAGCTACAGGAGATGCCACAGAGAAGGAGGTAATTAGTGATCATCCCTCCACATACTCCCATCACTGGCACCTCTCCGGATCCTAAAAGTGTTTTGTTTTTTTTTTTTGCTTGGGAGAAGAAACCTCGTGGGGGTTACAGCACTGGCCCAGCATGTCCTCTACAAGCAGTGCTGTGAGACCCAGGGAATGCAACATGCTTCCTCCCCATTCCTCCCTGCTCTACCAATTGCCAATTTGGCTTTAAAAAAAGCTATCCCAGAGTCAAATACAAGTTGAAACCTAAAACTGCTATAGTCAAAGGAAAAAAATATATAAAAAAAAAATCAGTTACCTTTCCGTCAAGTACACATTTTCCTCAATCAGGTCAAAGTAACAGGGCATTTTGCCTTGCTTGGCAAACTCCTTCCAGCGCTGCGGGTCTCGGAAGTCGTCCATGATGCACAAGCGACCGACCATGGAGGAATCCTGCGGCGCCGCCTCCACTTGCTCCCCCTCTGTCTTTACCTTCTTCCTCTCCCTGGAGTCGCCATCGCTCTCAGAGTCGCTCTCCAACTCCTGGCGTCTTTTTTTTGGCGGCCCTCGCTCCTTCACGTCATTTTTTTCCAAAGCCTTCACCTCCTCCTTTTTCTCACCGGCAGACACCGGCTCCTTGGTGGAATTGCTGCTGATCTCATGGGCTTGCACAGAACCTGCCTCTTTCTGCTCAGGAGCATGGAACTTACTCGGGGAGCTGGGAAAACGAGCCTTGCAGTCATCATCCCAGCGGTCATCCTCCTCGTACTCCTCGTGATCCTCCGTTAGAGAATCCGGCACTTGTCCTTGAATTCGTTCGTAATTAATTCCAGAAGGCCTGCTAGCAGACCTCGCATCCCAATAACCGTTGCCTTGCCAGTAGTTCTGAGACCCGCTGTACGCTCCCGAACCTGGCTGGTAAACGTAGCCCGAGTAGACCCCGAAGCTGCTATCTGGCTGCTGATAGGTGCTACTGGGCTTCTCCGGCTGGGAGAAGTCCCAGCCCAAACCACCCAAATCCTCCGTTGTATGAAAACCGTCCACCTTGGAGAACTCTCCGAGGCCAGACTGATTAAGCCCACCCTTCCCCTGCCTGCTGTCCGGCTTGGAAGCGTTTGCCTGGTGTCGAGAGTTATCAGCGCTTTCGAAACTCTCAGGCAGACAAAATGGCTGCTCTTCCTGCAGGCCAACCGGCCTACCTACGGCCATCAGCTCCTTCAGTCTCTCGTCTGGGTTGGATTTGCCGTCGGGGTCTGCCGCTAGGTCTGCCTGACTCGTACTGTCAACGCCGTCGCTCTGCGGCTGGCAAGCGTCTGGCCGGAGCTCTTCGGGCTCCTTCCTGCTGAGCTCGGTGGAAGAGGCTGGGCTCTTCTCCATCCCCCTAGGAGAGCACCTGCTCTCTGCCTGTGGGCCGTTCTTACTCGCCATATTCTCCGGCCTCTCTTCGTAGTAAGGCCTGCTGGGCTCCGGCCTCTCGTCGTCCCAGTGGTCCGAGTAGCGCCGGTTGCCCTGGCTGCTCCGCGAGGAGCACGGGCTGCTCTCCTCCATGGCAATGGTCGAGTTCTTTGGGATAACCACAACGGACTGGAGCCGTTTCCGCGGCACGCCGTCATCGGAATCAGAATCCTCCGTGTCGCTGTCGTCACTGCCCGGCTCGCTGTCGCTCTCGGCCGTGTCCGAATAATCGTCGTGGCGAGGGGGAACGAACTCGGAAGCGCTGCCGCTGCTGTCACACGTGGGGGCCTGCGTTACGGTTTCCGTTTCTTCCGCAGTGACGACAACGTCGCAAGATGGAAACAAAGCGTCTGGAAAAGCCGAAGCCACCAAGGGCCCGCTCCCTTCGTCCTCAACTGACGCGCCGAGGCCCTGCTCTTTCAGATCGTCTGACCCAACTCCCTCGGTGGAAACCGCGCTTTCTTCCACTGCGACCTCTCTGCTGCGGTGCTCCAGCGGCACTTCGGAGTAATACGAATGCTCGTCTTTGAACGACAGCTTGCCTTTCGCTGAAGGGACGTCGAGGTGCTGAGTATCCACCTCGAGCACCTCCTCAGCTTCCGAGTGGTGCGGCGGCCTCTCGCACTGGTTTGGCGGGGCCCTGTCCCACTTGGAGGGGACGTTTCCCTCGGGATGCTGCGCGACCACGGGATTGTCCAACCTGATTCGGGGGGAAAAGCCGTCCTGAGAGGAATCTCTGCTCGAGCTATCCACAGCTAGGCTCGTTTTATGGGAATGGTTAATATGATACTGATCATCTTCGCACGCAGACTTTGAATTTTGATCCTCTGTGCATTCATAGTCGCACGTCACTGTCTGCGGCTCGACGTGCACGTCCAGAAACGCCTCGGAAGTAACTTTCAGATCTCCTGGTTCAACTTCGATTTCAACCTCCGAATGGTACAAAGAAGGGGTAGCATCATCTGAAATGTAGCAAAAAACTGATTCTTTGGTTTTGTCACACGGAGTCGCCTGATCATCCAGCTTCTTAATTAAAGTTTTAGAATGACCTACATTCACGACTGGCAAAGGCATAGCTTCGCATTGCTGCTCTGGGACCGGAGCCTCCGTTTCCTTAAACAGGCTGCTACACTCGCTGGACTGCACACGAGAATCATCTAGCTCGTGCTCTTTAGAGGCGTATGTGCTCTCAAATCCATTTGATGGCAACGGATACAACTTACTCGTCTTTACGACGGGTGACGCTTCCGACCTACACAGACTATCGTCAGAAGACGCTGCGACATCCTCTGTTTTGGAGGCACTGAGAGTTGCCAAGTCATCAGACCTACCCTCTGGGGACCCATTTATATTCATTTCCATAGGGAAACACGTTCTTAACTGCTCGTGCTTTACCTTTACTAAAGTTTCTTGTTCCTTAACACTGTCATGGCATTCATTTCCTGCAAGTTCCTCGGACCTTGAATGAGGAAAACCAGCTTTTGATTCATCTGTCTTTTTAAAAGTGGGTGAATCATTTAACTGATTTAGTGGAGAAAGTGTCTTTTCCCTTTCAAATCTTTTTGCAATGGACACTCGGATCTCATTGCTTTTTAGACAAGAGGTCTCTAAATCTAGAGAATTAGACTGCTGCTTTATTTCTTCAACTGATTCTGTACAACAGAAAGAACTTTTAAATTTATCAGGCTTTGGCGCAGGGGTCTTTGAAGGGGTGGACTTATAACGGGAGGAATTCACATTACTGTCAGGCTTAGAATGGGATGTCCCCTTTCGATACCCGAGCTCATTAAGGGGAGAGCACCTTTTGGTTACTTCACTTTCTGAAGTCCGTTTTGAATCTCTATCTGCTTTTGAAGAAGACTTTCCTCTCCTCTCCATGTCAGCATGAGATGACTCTATTTTGCTGTCCCTGTCCGATTTAGAGTAAGAAGTCCTTGAATCTCTGTACGAAGAGGAGTGGGACGACGTGCGCCTCGAGTCGCTAGATCTGGAATGTGTCCTCCTGTACTCGTCTTCCGAATCAGAGCTCTCCCTCGCCCTGGAATCCGCATACGAACGAGAGTATCTTGTCCTTTCTCTGTAAGGGGAGCTCCGGTGGTATCTGCGGTCAGACTCGTAGTAATGCGAGCGCTCCGACCTCGAGTACGAAGAGCTGGTTCGGGAGCCCCGATCGGACCGGGAACGAGAATGAGACCGGCTTCGCCGCCTCTCCCTGTCTGACCTCGATCGGGAGGACGCATACCGCGAATCTCGCTCTGACTTGGAATAGCTAGAATACTTCTCATCTCTGTCCGACTTGGAGCGCGAGGAGGACTTCACCGGTTCTTCTCCCCTGAGCGACGCAGAGCTTTTCCTGGGATCTCTCTCTTTTTCCGCACTGGATATCTTCAGTTCATGCGAGCGCTGGCTGGAAGAAGTCCTCACAGAGTCTTCGTCAGACTCGGAGCCCAGCAACGTGCCGTCGGACTGGGAGAACTTCCTCTTCGAACCCTGTTTCCTAGAGCACAGAGAAGCACCCTTTGAGCTGTCAGACACCTCATCGTCTTTCCCAATATGGGAATCTTCCTTCTGTGGAGTTATTTCCACCTGCTCGGCCGTGTGTACGGTTACGTGTTCTTCCAAACCGTGCGATACTGCATCCTGTTTGACGTCCAGCTCCAAAGCCTCCTTCGGTACTACGCGACACGGCTCCTTCGAAGCCGGGACTTCTGCTTCTACAGGCGGCGACAGCAACAGCGTCGACATGAGCGTTACGGGCAGTTGTGGCAAGGCTGCTGCTGCGGGAACTGGCATGGATGCTGCTGGTGATGCTGTTGGTGGAGGTGGAGGCGGCGGTGGCGGTGTTGACGGGAAGTCCGCGGCCGCTGCCACCGGTTCCGTTACCGGTGCCAGAGCCGACGGTGGCAACGTTGCTGCTGCAGCTGGTGGCGGTGGTTTGGTAGTGACGCTAAGTAAATGTTTCTTAAAATGGATCTTCCCCAGTTCTACCTTCGGTTTTGGAGGTGAAGACTCCTCAGCTGAACCGGCAGCATCCCCAAGGTCCATTTTAATTTTGGGGTTAAAGTCAGTCTGAAGGGGTACTGCTGGGGAGTTCTGTGTTTCATTTTGTTTCTCGTTTCCGAGACCGGTCAGAAATCTGTTCGGTAAGGTTTTCTTGGTTAAACTAAAGCTGAAAGACACCTTTTGTCTTCCTTGCTCCTCAAGGTTAACCTTTGTTTTGGTGCCTTTGGGCAAAAAGCGACTAGAAGCAACACCTTTGAACACTGGGCCTTTGATAAAGCCAGCTTTCTGCACGGTTTCAGTCTTGCCCTGGAAAAGACAAAAAAAGAAAAGGCTGTTAGAGGAAGGTGTTTTTAAAAAACAACCCTGTTCTACAGGAGCACTGAACAATTCCCTTTTACCTGGTGAATTTTTTAAGGTTATAAAATAGAAATTGATATCCTGGGCTGAAGTCTGGGACAGCGCAGCCACACTGCTTTCTGCGCCTGCCTCCCTTTTGATCAGAATCAATTATCCGCTCATTTCGAGTCTTGAACAGTATCTCCTCTGGGATTCAGGCTGAGGCTTTTTAACTGACTTATTAATAACCAAGCTGAAAGTTCTTTTTGCATTTAATTCTTATTAAAAAAAAAGAAGAGAGAGAGGGTTCAACGCACAAAGTTAATCGAAGGGAGAGCGCTACTTTATTTGTTCTCTTTCTGTGGTCTCGCACCACAAAACACCCTGCACTTTCAAGCCTTAGGTGCGTTTGTTTTCACACCCCAGCAGACTGCACCTGGATGCGTTTGGTTTCAGAGTGAATCAGGCTACCAAGAGCCACAGTCGCAGCCCTAAGCCCCGTCCTTTCCCACGTTCTGCTTTATCTCGGTCATTCATCCTTCCCAACAAGTCTCAGGCCAACAAGCAGGTTACTCACATGAGATGTAAGGAACCTCTCACCTTACAGAATGTATTTATCGAAGCCCAAGATTAGCAACTTTCAGAGCAAAAAGCACACTGTGTTTATTTACCTTGGCTTTTGTCCACCTATTTCTAAAGCTACGGGCTTGTCTCCGCAGAAGCTCTATCGCTATCTACCGCAGCGTAACGAGAGTACAATCCCTAAAAGACGAATGCTGTCACACTGTGGTAAAAGGGTGTTCCTCTCCACCTCCCTTATCCCCATAAATCCAAACTGCATTAGCGTAATCGCACTTCGGGCGAGGAGCATGACTCCAATGAAAACAGTTTTAGCAGTCAGAACACCGTACGCAGCGAGGTTTTCCTCCCGTAACTATTGCATGAACACATCTTTGGCAGCAGCAGTGGTTTCCTGCTACCCACGGTGACTTACTATGTGCTTAGTTATCGTTTAACTTCTGTAAAACAATGCACAGTCGCTAAGGCTAAAGGCACCGTGGTAAATTATTAAGTAAGATGCTGGAATGGAAACCCCATCCCATTCTATTTGCATGCTTAGATGTAATTTTTACAAAAATACCCCCATAGTTGATGAAACGCACGGTTTTACTATTTTAATTGTGAAAACCATGTCACGGCCTCCACCTGACTTTGTCTTGGCTACCCAGCCTAGCACCACGCACGCATCGGGTCAAAAATCTGACTCCTTTAAAACTGGTGCCACCTCACGGGTGCTCTGAAACGAGCACGGATGCCGAAAGGGCGCCCAGATAACAATGGCCTTAAAAAGGGGCACGTCCACACGCTTGTCCTCCTCTTCTCACCAACACCGTCCCACACTCATCTCTACAAAGGCTGCTGAAAATACTCAGTTTTCAAGCAATGCACACATCAGAAGCGATCCGTTTTTTGAACCCAAACAACAGACTAATACACAAGCGCATACAACCAAATTCACCGAAGCATAAAGGACAAAATCAAGCGCTCGGCCCGTTTGGTTGGAGTTTCTACGTGTCTGAATGCTACTGAGACCATCCTCCTGCAGGATGCTGGGCTCAGCCTCCCAAAGAGCAAGGGAACGTCGTTTTGTGAGGTTGTTGGGTCACTTCTTCTCCTTCCATGACCAGAAACTGACACCTTCCTACCCTGACCTGGGCATATGCATTGGAACAACCTAAGTGTAAGAAATCAGGTTCCTATCTTCACACGTATCTGGGTGTCTAAGGGAAAGAGCCTCCACAAATCTGAATCCAAACTCTTATCATAGACTGGATTCACCTCTTATACCAATTATACACTATATATATTAAAAAAAACACAGTGAACACAGTGCATCAGCATTCTGGAGTTGTCTTACTAGAACCTGGCTGAAATTATTTTATGTCCAAAATTCAGTTATGGAAATACATGCCAGTGCTTTGATTAAAATCTTTCTATCTCTAAGCACAACAGAGCTGAAATCTGAGCTTGCACACAAATAACGGGGTTTGGATACAGCCACCTTTGCACAAAACACAGGACTGGAGGGAAGGAAAGGAGCTGCTGAGCTTCATTCCGCTGCTTTCCATATCTATTCAGCAGAGATCACGCATCTCAGAACAAATGTTTCAACCTCACATGCTCACCCTTCCAGGGATTTTTTTCCTTAAATAACACCAAGTTTAAAAAACATGACTTACATAAATGTAAAATATATTCCACAGGTAGCTTTTGAAATTTAATAGGGAGCAATTACTGGCAAAATAGTGGAAAAGTTCTCCTGCCTTTCATGTTTTACAGACAGCAAAGGCTCCCCAGCACGCTGCTGTGGGCGTAGTGCAGCAGGGGAAGGCGGCAGGAGCTCGCTCTGCGTACTCCGCGGAGATGAACGACTGCCGAGGAATGACTGAAGCAGCACGAGGCAGTGCCCCTGCAGCTCTCCAGTCGCTGGGAAGGCAGGAGCACGCACAGCACGTTCAACCCGAGCAGACGTGGTCCTGAAGCGTCAAAAATTATTAGCGGCGGTCTTTCCTCGGCTGGGGTGTTATAAAACGTTCCAGTCCCTGGAAGTTTCCTCCTTTCCCCACACATTAATGCAGCAGAACTCGTTGTTTTCCACGGACCAAGGCCTTAAATACTCGTCTTGTCGCGGCGCAGAGAGCAGAGCCTCCCTGCACCCAGCGACTCAGAGGCACCACCGCGCTCTGCTGCCCGCAGCCGCCACCGGAGAGACGTGGAGGTGGCACTGAGGGCGCTCCCCTTCCCTGCAGACCCAACCACTGACCTGGAGGCACCCCAAAACACCGGGCTGGAATGTGAGGATGTCTCTTGTCCCTGTCCAAGCAGGTGGGGTTTGGTTTTGCCCTCTGGTTTATCTGGACCCAAGGCTCAAGAAATCCCTAAGTCAAAACGACTACGCTGGGCTAAAGCCTAAACTGGGAGTGACATAAAAAAGGAGTTAATTTTACTCACCTCATTTTCTTCTTCTCTATTGCAATCCAGCCGAGAAAACATGCAAAAGAAAACACAGAGAGAAGGTGTGAGCATCAGGCAGAACCACAAAACGCAACGTCAGACCCCTGCCACCCCAAGCGTGGCCGCGCCAGCCCGCGCCCACCCAGCCAGCACCCAGACACCGGCAGCTTCGGAGGGCGCCTCGGGGACCCGAACAGCGGCAATTCTGCAAGGACTCCCAGAGCAAACCTTCTGAAACCCAGCAGCCTGCTGGACGCCGACGGCCGGCAAGCCAGCCAGGGTCCTGCTTCAACAGAGGCGACGCTGCGAAGGTAACGCAGGCGTAAGAGTCTGGGGAACGAGACACGGGAATCAGGGTTTGTTTTTCTTCCTGGTTCAGTATTTTCCTTAGCAGATCCGGAACGGCGAAAAGTTCCTCCTCTCTCATCACCTCCGCACGCTCAGAAACAGAGGCAGAGGTCCCGACACACACCTTACCGCTGCGTCACCTGCCGCGAACCCGCGGCCCCGGCTAATATTCACCGCGACGCGTAGGGTTCAAGAATCCAGCTCCCTGGCGCTCAGCCCCTCGGCACCGAGCAGGCTGAGCACCACCTGGCTCCCAGGGAAGCTGCCGAGGGGAAGCCCAGCCCTCCTCGCCTCCCTCCTTACGCTCGCTGCTCAGTCCCACCAGCCGGGCAGCTTCTCCGCGAGCGAGGAGGAAGAACCGCGCTGCTCTGGTCTCGCCGTGCCCGACGCCTGCAGAGCCTTGGGGAGCGTTTTGGCCCCTAAAGAGAAACTACACACGAACGGATGCAGAAGGTTTCAGGCACATTTCTGCAACGACAGCACGGAAGCAACTGGGTATTGCCCCATTTCAGCAATCATCAACCGAGAGTTAGGGGCGACCCGCTCGAAAGCCCCATCGCCAGCAGCAATATCCGCCAAAGGCTCACGTCCAGTTGATAAAGCTTATTAATGGGGCATAAATCACCCGCACGGCAGCAATAACAGGGCTTGTTTTTATTGAGGAAACATGACCCGTGAGCTTGAGCAAGCCGTGGATACACAAAGGGCGTGTAGGTGATTTAATGGGGTTGGGAACACCATTAATTCAGCGCAGTGCCGACGGGGAGGACAGAAGCCCTTTAAGAACCGCATTTTGACGCGAATTACTGCCCGAAAGGAGGCTTTCCTTTTAGGATCGCAGAAAGCGGAGTTCAAGACTTCCCCAAAACGCACGGCCATCAGGAATGACGATGTCCTGAGTCAAAGCGAGCGTTGAGGGGGTGAGAACAGCACCAAGGTCAAGCACGGCCAAGACCCGACACCAAAACGTTCACTACAGCCGCAAGGAGACGCGCTGCGACGCAGCACGGGGTGACGACCAACACGCAAAAGCTGGCAGTCCCAAACCAGGCAGAAAGAAGCGTCCGTTCACACGGGAAAACACGGACACGAGTCGGTACGTGGTGGGAGACGGGCACCGGAGTTCAGTATTCCCGAGTGCCCGCCGTGAGGGTGAAGGAAATAACAACCTGCGTTCGCTCCCGTTGCTGAAAAGCTCCGCAAAACCGGCGTCAAGTTAAAACGCTGGCAAGGACGCAGAGAAGAGGTCTCCAAAAACCGCAGGCTAAGAATAAAACTTCCCCAAGCTCCGAAGCACTCGGGGAGGAGCTGGGGGGGGAGGAGGCACGTCACGGAGCAGCAGCACCAGGGCACGGCTGCAAGCTCCGGTCCCGGGCGCAGCTTTCGGCCACGGCGATTTCCTCGAGAGCATCCAGCGGCCTGCGACACCCCCAGCGGCACGCACCTGCAATCTGAGGTGCTTTACAGGGGGAAAAAACCAGCTGAGATGCTTCAAAACCCAGAGGAAGCCTCCGAGGAGGGAGCGAGCTGCGTTAGGAAGAGGACGATCTGGCTGCTCTCGCTTCTGCTGGGAGCGAGACTTCGGGGGGGGGGGGAAGCTGCTTTTAGGCAAAAAAGAACTTTTTTTCTCCGTCCCGCGGTGGTATCGCAGAAGAGGCAGTGGGATTTCAGAGAGGAGCAGCGAGGAGGCAGCCGGGGCTGCAGCCTCTTCCTTTTGCCCCAGCTCCAACACAAAAATAGGTTTCCAAAATTAGGTAAGGCGCCGCTCTTCGCTCGGGAACGGTTTGCCAAATTCCTCCCACGCCGGGCTGGGAGTTACGCGGGTTTTCCACGATAGGAGCGCGAGGAAGCAAAGCAGGATCGTACCCGAGCCGGAGACACCGTCCGAACGCACAGCCGCAGCCCTGCCTGCCTCCCTCCGGCTGCTCTTTGCTATCCTCAGAGGTGTAAAAGGAAGAGTTGTTAAAATTAGCATTGGGCTCAGGCGTTTACTGGCTTCTTTCCGTGAATTTCAAGAGGAAGGGCTTGCGAAAACCCAAAATAAAACGCAAAGCAAAACAGAAGACATCTACCAACAAGCGCACGGTGAAGTTAAAAAAAATAAATACGGAACTTGTACCATCTTTTCCTTGCCGAGGGCAAGGCTAACGTAGTAAGACTCAGCACAATCCGCCTGCCCCAACGTACGATTTCCAAGAACAACTGCGCCGGGCTGCTGCCAGCCGATTAACGCCAGGTATCGGCACCGTGGGTTTGCAAACACGCCACGAACCCACACCGCTCCCGGGAGCGGCCGGAGCAGCAAGGAAATCCCAAATCCCCGCACCCCGCGCGCAGTTCACACCTCCCCGGTTTGTCCTGGGCACGATAATAAAAAAAATGCAGGTGCATTTTTCTTCCCAGGTTCAGCATCCCTTAGATGCTCCGACAGCTTGGCACCAACGCCGCTTCTTGCCTTTAGACTTCTCCCCTTTTTAAGTCGTAATTCACATCACAACCTTGGCTTTGCGGGCTTTGCTTATGCTAAAAAATGCAACCAAACAGAACGCCCTCAGGCTTACGAAGTCTAAATGACAAATGCTGGTATGCATCAGGGCAAAAAACTCGGGGCTGCGCCAGAGCCTCAGCTCCCCTCGGTCCTTTTTTTTTTTGTCTGGAAGCTGACAGCTCTTTTTATCTAAGCACCTGCAGGGCTAACGACCCTGCAAGAGCAAAAAAGCCTCACCCTGAGCAGCACTCGGCACACCTAGCTGGAGGCCGAGGCCGGCATTATGCAGGCATTAGCACAGGTCCATCTGAAAGCCCACCTGGCCAGCAATTCCCTTCCTTTCTTAGGGAAACAAAGCGCAAAAGCCAAATCCCGGAGGGAATGGCAGCCTCCGGGCCGCCCTGCTCCCCAGGCGCCGCTCTTAGACTGGGCAAAAACCCACAAAAACCTGAAAACGTGGGCAGTGACACGGGGAAGAGCGTGCGTGGCCACCCCGAGCTCCGGCACGGTGCTCAAGGCAAGAAGGGGAGCCCAGCGGATCTCACCACCAGGCGATGGGTTACAGCTCGGTGCGCGAGCTCGCCGCAGCCGCCGGCAAGCTCAAAACCGAGTGGTTTTGTAAAACACTTACAGGTCTGAAGCTCTAGCACGTGCTCGCCTTGTGAATCTCCGCCGTGTCCGGCTGGGGATTGGAAACTAGGCCAAATCAGCCCCTGCCATTACCCGAAATAAACGCGGTGCTAAGCGGCTGCGAGCTCCGTTGTGCCCGGTGCTGGGCTCCCGCTCCCCGGACGTGTCCCTGCTTCCAAAATTACGGACCGCTGGGTGCCGCACGGCTGGAAAAAAAGGCAGGGGGGGTTAATACACAACCCCGCTCCTTCCCCGGGTAAACCGCACAGAGGAAAGGCGACGGCACAGCCGGACAGGAGGGGGGGAGAAATCAAACATTTTCCCCAAACAGAAGCTGGAAACCCAGCCAATTGCTCCAGAACCTGAGGTCAGCAGCGCTACGAGCGGGGCCGTGCCCCCGGTGACACCCCCCCAGCCCCGCTCCCCCAGCTCAGCACCCGCTTTTGGGCAACGGGTTTGGAGCCGCACCTTTGGGTGCCGCTGCCTGGGGTCGGGGCAGGGGCGAGACGCCGCGTCCCCTGGCCTGAAATACGAAAAAAAACCCGGCACGTTCCCCGTGCCAGGAAGCAACGCAGCCACGCGCCGGATGTTATTTCCCCCCCCCTTCCCTCCCTCGTTTCCGAAAATAACACGGGCTGGGGGGCATCCCGCAGCCACGAGCAGGTGGGGAAGGGACGAGTTTAACAAGGGGACGACCTGAAATACCCTTCGCGAAGCACAAAAAGGGCCGGCCGCCGGCCGCCGGCCACCCCAGCGGTGAATTGGGAGCAGCGGTGACACAGGTGCCACCACCGGCCCGGCCCGGTGCCCCCCATTCTCACCGCGCCGGCCGCGAGGAGCGGATCCGGGAGGCGTTAAGAGGCAGCACGGGGAGTTCAGGGCGCCGTAAATCCTCGCTACGGGCGTTCAGGCTCCCCTTCCCCGCTGCCCAGGGGGGGAAAAAAGGCAGGCTAAAAAGAGGCACGAGCTGCAAAACGCCCGCTCCGTGCCAGCTGGCAGCCTGCGGGGAGGTGCGGGAGGTGGCCAAGGAGCCCGCGCAGCCCCTGGGGTAAAGCCACAGGTTGAGGCTTGGGGTCCTTTTTCGGAGGGGGGCAAGGCTTCACCTGCTACATATTTCGCTCCCCGTGCGTTCACAGCAGCGTTTCGGAGAGGCTGGCAGCTTTTCCTTTCGGAAGCAGGCCCCGGGTAAGAACGTTTCCAGCAGTCTCCAGCCTGCCGCTCCAGGAGAGGCGCCGCGGGACCCGTTCCTCGCCCAGAACTCCCCCAAAGCCCGGCGGCCGCGCACCCCGCTCGCGCTCTCCCCGCTGCACCGGGGCTCCGGGGCACGTCTGAGGGAGGAACCCGGCGGTTCAAGTCGGGCGCCGTGACAGCGGCCAGCCCCCGGCGATCCCATGGCTGCGGCGTGCCGCCGGACGGCCGAGAGCACCGGCCCGGCGAGGGAACGCACCGCGGCGTGTGGAAGGGGGACGGCGGCGAGCCAGCGAGCTGGGACGGCGTGCCGGGGCGGAAGGAGAGGGCGCAGGCCCACGGCTGCACCCGAAAGCAGGGCTCCCGGTGGGCAACGTGGCAGCGCTCGCCCTTGGCAAGCCTCCCCCCGTCCAAGCGGGGAAGGAGAGGTTCGGTTCGCAGCCTTGGGTTAGCTTCCCCCGCGGCTAAAGGTAACCGGGGGGGGGGGGTCGCTGCTCAGACCCTCCCCTGCACCAAAATCACCTCCTGGAGGCGTTGCGGGGCGGCAGGAGCTGCAACAAAAGGGAAGGCTCCGAGCACCCGCAGCATTCTCCAGCTGCACTGCCCCAAGGCCATGCAATTAAAGCAGAAATGCGTGAGCGCCCCCAGGCAGTGCGGTGCCCTTCCCAGACTGCCCGTCCTTCCAGGGGCTGCCGGCAATTTGTCCCCCCCCCCCGATTTGTCCCCGCTGTCCACCTCTCCGGGCTCCCCAGCGCGCAGGCACCTCTGCGCTACAGCCCCACGCAGAGCAGCAAATCCTCTCCCTAACGCAGAGCGAGAGCAGTGGCCCTCTGCTTTCCTTAACGCGAGGAGAGAAAGCAGAGGGGACAGCCGCCTGCGAACTCCCCCGGCGCGGGCGCAGCCCGGCTCGGGGGGGGGAAGGAGGCTTTGGAGCAACCTCTCCAGCACCCTGCAGCGGCTGGGGCAGCCGAGGGAGGCGAGGAACCCGCGAGCCGGGCCGAGTTAGGAGATAAATCCGTCGCCAGGCCGGGTTAGGAGATAAATCCGTCGCCCCGCCGAGTTCCGCGCTCACTCACGGTCATCGCTGCCGGCGAGCGGCACCGGGGCTTCGCTGGCGGCGGCAGCTCAGGCCGTGCGGCTCCACCTCACCTGGGCAGCAGGTCTGGGTGTTGGAAACAGGGGGGGAAAAGGGGAAAAAGAAACAACAAAAGGAAAGGCAAGGTGGCCCCTCCCCTGGGGGGCAGGTCCTGGGGGCAGCCCCTGCAGCAGGGGCTTCCACCCA
>NC_139722.1:5000-177894 GCF_964211835.1 Anser anser
CTAACCCTAATCCAATATGGTCTCTCGGTAGTCCAGTGCCCCAGAACTACATCTCCCGGCATGCTCTGGGAAACCAATATGGCCTCCCGGAAGTCCAGTGCCGGAAAACTACATCTCCCGGCAATCCTCGGACTCCCAACATGGCCTCCCGGAAGTCCAGTGCCCCAGAGTACTACATCTCCCAGCATGCTCTGGGAAACCAATATGGCCTCCCGGAAGCCCAGTGCCGGAAGACTACATCTCCCGGCATGCTCTAGGAAAACAACATGGCCTCCCGGAAGCCCGGTGTCCGAGAACTACATCTCCCGGCATGCTCTGGGAAAACAATATGGCGTCCCGGAAGTCCAGTGCCGGAAGACTACATCTCCCGGCATGCTCTAGAAAAACAACATGTCCTCCCGGAAGCCCAGTGCCCCCGAGTACTACATATCCCGGCATGCTCTGGGAAACCAATATGGCCTCCCGGAAGCCCAGTACCGGAAGACTACATCTCCCGGCATGCTCTAGGAAAACAACATGGCCTCCCGGAAGCCCAGTGTCCGAGAACTACGTCTCCCGGCATGCTCTGGGAAACCAATATGGACCCCCGGAAGTCCAGTGCCGGAAGTCTACATCTCCCGGCATGCTCTGGGAAAACAACATGTCCTCCTGGAAGCCCAGTGCCCCCGAGTACTACATATCCCGGCATGCTCTGGGAAAACAATATGGCCTCCCGGAAGCCCAGTGCCGGAAGACTACATCTCCCGGCATGCTGTAGGAAAACAACATGTCCTCCCGGAAGCCCAGTGCCCCCGAGTACTACATATCCCGGAATGCTCTGGGAAACCAATATGGCCTCCCGGAAGCCCAGTGCCGGAAGACTACATCTCCCGGCATTCCCCGGACTCCCAACATGGCTGCCAGGTAAGCGGCTTCCCGAGAACTACACCTCCCGACATGCTCTGGGAAGGCAACATGGCCTCCCGGAAACCCAGTGCCCAAGAACTACATTTCCCAGCACTCCCCTGAAAATTGAGCCTCGCAGTTTGCCGTAGGACGCCATTTTTTTTTGCTCTGTTACATTCCCTGTTCCATTTTGTGTTTATGGAGGTTTTCCCGCCGTTTTGGGGTTTTCCCCTCAATTTCGGGTTTTCACCTCTCCATTTCAGGGTTCTTCCCCACAATTCTGGAGTTCCTTTCCCTAATTTGGTGCTTCGCCCCCCAAGTTTTGGGGTTCCCCCTCTATTTTGGGGATTCCCCCCCCATTCCAATCCCCCCACAATTTTGGGGTCCCCCACCATCTTTTTTAGGCCTGCCACCCTAATATTAAGGCTCTTTCCCCCAATGTTGGGGTTCTCACCACAGTTTTGAGGTTCCTTCCCTTAAGTTGGGGCTTCACTCCCTGAGATCTGGGGCTTTAACCCCAATTTTGAGGGTCCCCCCGAATTTTGGGGATTCCTCCCCAGTTCTGGGGGGGGTCCACATTCAATTCTGGAATTTCGCAATTCCATTTTAAGTGTTCTTCCCCCCAATTTGGGGGTTCACCCACCCAATCTTGGGGGTTCCTCCCCTAATTTGGGGGGACCCGACCACTTTTGGGGGTCCCCCCCAATTTTAGAGTCCCCCACCCTCCTTTTTTTGGGTTTCCCCCTAATATTAATAGTTCTTCTGCACAATTTTGGGGGACCCCACAACGTTGAGGTTCCTTCCCCTAACTTGGGGCTTCAACCCTTCAATTTTGGGGGTCTCCTACCCTCTTAGTTTGGCCTTCCGTCCTAATATTAGGCCTAACCCCTAACCCTACAGCACCCACGGATCTAACCCTAACCCCCACCCCAAAAAACTCTAGAAACCCTAACCCTAAAAACCCTTTCAGCCCTAACCCAATAAAATTTACCACACTAAAGCCCTGAAGACCTACGCCTAAAACCCCTAACCCTAAAAATTAAGACTCTCAAGGCCCTAACCCTGGAGCCCCTAACCTTAAAAACAAACAAAAATTGAGACCTTAAAACCCTATCCCTAAATCCCTAAAAACCCTATCAACACTAAAACCCCAAAAAACTTTAAAACCTTAACACACTAACCCCCAAACCCTAACCCTTTAACTCCAACCCTAACAACCTTAAAATCCTAACCCTAAACCCTAGAAACCATAACCCTGAAACCCAACCCTAGTGCCTTAGCCCTGAAACCCTAAAACCCTAACACCTTGTTAAAAACACTCTGTAACCAATAACATAGGCTCAGGCAAGGATCTCAGTGAGGTAGCATTTTTATTCACGCGTGCAATGGCAGGCGTCCCACAAGCCACCTACTAGTTCCATAACACAGTTTATATAAATTTTTTTTTTCCTCTCGGTGACCAGGACCCTCCCCAGTTTCCCAATTGACCGGGTAATCCAGGTTCACAATCTATCTGGTTCTTCACAGAAAATACACAGCTGCTGGCCTGTTACAAGTCAATTTTCTTTTTTTCTTGACTGTTTTCCTCTTCGAGGTGGTAATGTTTCTTACACCGTGATTTCCACCCAATTGCTCTAAGGATTTGGGCTGTCTGCATTTTACAAGGTTGTCTGGTAAGCTTTCTTATCACTGCAAGCATATCTCAATACCACCTTCCTTCCCTCTAAACGATGTAACTCTGTGCAAAAACATTTTTATTCCCACAACCTTGATCCCCTTACCCTAAAATCCTTATTCCCTTTAACCCTAACAACTCTAACCACAACCCTAACCCTTCATATCAACCCCCCAACGCTAATGACACTGACTAATGATCCAAACCCCAAACTGCCCCTAACCCCAGGCAACTGACAAAGAAACTGACGCATAGCTGAAAACTACAAAAAAGGCAAAACCCTGGATACACACCCCAAATCACAAACACGCGACCAAAATGCTACAGAAAAGCCCCAGACGCAGGCCCCAAGCACTACAGCTAGGCCCCAGAAGCTCAAGACACATCCCAAAGCCAAAATGCAAGCCCCAAACGCTACAGAAAAGCCCCCAAACACCAGACACAGGTTGCAGAAGTCTACAAGCAGGCCCCAACCACACCCAGATGCAGACCCCAACTGTCCACAAGCAGCTCCCAACCCCCCCCCCGATTCAAAGATCATAAATCCAATTTCTTTAAGTGATTTATTCTTTATTGACGGTGCCGGATGCACGGGGGATCTTTCCGCCTATCGTGCATCCCGAAGTGAAAAGCCGTCCCAAATTTATACATCACAGTGATTAATATTTTATTAACGCCTATACATATTCATTATCTAACCCCGCCTACTCTCGCTTCTCATGCTAATCAGTTTTTTGTGTCCTGCGCCTGCGCAGATCCTCTCAGTGGTCTTGGGCAGGGGTCGTCGAGCTGTGGTCGGTGGTCTCAGAGAGGAAGGCCATAAGTCTTCCTCACAGTGTACTTTTCACCCTTGGTCAGGATTCTGCTGATTTAGCTTTCTTCCTAACTGCAAGGACTGTTTTTTCCTCGAATCTTCTGCTCATTATTTTCTTATCTTGGATTCCAATGTCTTGTTCGAGATATATTGCCCGTATGTCCTATTTTGAGATACATTGTCCGTACATCTGCTTCCTGCCCTACACCTAATGTTCTGTTCTCCTTTAATAGTTTCATTCTTAACCCTTTCTTATCTGGAATCGCCTCAGCTTCCCTAACCAATCCCCCCTTTTCTTTTCCCCATGCAAATTCTTTTGCATTGCATGCCCTTATCATTAGCAGTATCGCAGTGACATACATACAAATATTCCTACTACCAATAACATAACCAGATCAGTAAAAACTTGTTCTAACTATTGAAAGTTGGGTAACCATGAAGTTAACTTATTCCATATTTCCTCAAAGCCCCATGAAATGTTATCCTTACTAATCTTATACAGAACCTTTGTTTGTTTCTATATTTCCTCTATGTCGGTAGAGACCTTTCCGAATACAAAAATTCTTCTTCCCAGCCTCTACGATATGTATCCCTCAATACCTTGCCATGTACTCTCGTCAGGGAAGCTAATATTGCCATTCGTTGTAACAATTTCCAATTCCAAACAAGTATTACAAAAGACAATATTAAACTTATACCAACTAACATCAATAGAACAATAATTGGGTGACACAATGTGTTCAAAATCCCAGTTGCAGTTGGCGACCATCCAAAGAGTTTGTCCCACCAGCTATGATCTGTGTCTTGTTTTACTCTTTGCAAAACTCTGTTTATTTCTTTTGTATCATGGTGGACAGTGATTAAAGTCTTCTCTCCATCTTCCTGAATGCCTTTTAAAATTTTGATCAGGTCTTGGTGTTTAAGTAATTGCTTCACTAGCGTGAGGTTCATCCCAATAGGTGTGGGTAATAACTTGTGATACATTGTGTGGTTGGACTTGATCAACTGGTGGGATACCACTGGTGCTGAATATAAAAAATCACACCCGATGATTCTAACAAAGTTACAAATACAAAAGTTAGAGTGATTTTTGCTAGGTAGAGTTACGTTTTCCTTATCTACTTCTACAAAAGCACAAGCAGTTCTTAAACACACACAGCCTTGACCAATATATACAAGCACAGTCTTTTGACTAGTATTTGGATGAATTTCAAAGTGGCAAACACCTTGCTCAGTGTCAAGACAGACATCCTGAGCATCAATTGTGTTGCTCTCACAAATAAATCCTTGTTGTTCCCGGGTAACACATGATTCTAGATTCACAGACTGCCATTTCCCGTTCTTCATCCGGGCCCAGGTTCTATGCTCCGAAGGATAGAGCACTGTTTCCTCATGATTTAACCCTAGTGCAACAATGGGGTGGATAACATAAACTGTAGCATTACGTATAGTAAGCACAAAGGCAGTAGCCATGTTAATAATGGGATCATAGGTAAAATTTACCAGAGTCCACCAAGATTGGAACTTCTTTTCGAAATCATTGGCATTGTCCCAAACAATCTTTCGGACTTCAGCCGGAAAAATGCCTTCACTTCCTTCCCCAATGATCAAGGCAGCCGTTGCCTGCATCCATAACTGTACCTGTATACAACTAAGAGCTAAAGATACATTATCTTGTGCCATACTAAGTGCATCTATTATTAGTCTGTGGTCCTGGTCTTCAGCCTTTTCCCATATTGGTAACACCTTTGAAACTTGCCATTGGCTAGTTCCCAATGCCAGTAAGGATGATTGCAGGGGCTGTTTTAGTTTTGTCAAATCGCTTGTTGCTGTGGCTAGCTTATTCATTAGTATTTCTGCAAACAAATACTGCATTGCTGGGTTACTCGTTTTACCGTAGTATACAGATTTCTTCCCACCAAGACTCGACTCAGATTTTTATATAAGGTGTCTGCTCCCCAATGAGTCTTATTATGTTCTGCCATGACCATAGGCCATATTAAATTAGAGGGTAGTACAACCCTATTATCTTTCAGGTATACCCATCCATCACTCCTTGCTTTTCCTCCCAGGTCCCCAATTAACTTTTGATCTTCCTGTGTGTACCTAGGTTCCTGTCCTTCACCTAAAGTTTGTATTTTACCGTCTGGTATTAAAGTGAGCGCTTCTGCCTCAGCCAATCCGGCCACCCTTTTTGCTTCTTGGTCAGCCAATCGGTTCCCTACCTCGAAGTCAGCGGTTCCTTTTTGGTGTCCCCGGCAATGTATAACAGCCACCTTCTCTGGGTGCTTTACCGCTTCCAACAACTTCAAAATCTCCTCAGCATATTTTATTTGTTTTCCTTGGGCCGTTAATAATCCTCGTTCCTTCCAGATAGCCCCATGTGCATGCACCACACCAAATGCATACTTACAGTCTGTCCAGATATTTACTTTCTTTCCTGCTGCTAGTTCCAATGCCCGCGTAAGGGCAATTATTTCTGCTTTCTGAGCAGATGTCCCAGGGGGTAATGGTTTCGACTCAATTACCTGTTGAGTGGTCGTCACCGCATACCCTGCTTTGCGTTGTCCTTGTTTCACAAAGCTGCTTCCATCAGTATACCATGATTCGTCCGCGTCTTCCAAGGGCTCCTCCTTGAGATCTGGTCGGCTAGAATACACAGTTTCCATAGTTTCGATACAATCGTGGACCACTGGCTCGTCAGGAGCGTTACTAAGGAAAGAAGCTGGGTTCACAGTGTTAGTAACCACAATTTCTACGTCATCTTGCTCCACCAGTATTGCTTGGTATTTTAAAAATCTTTGAGGGGATAACCAGTGTGCCCCTTTCTGCTCCAAGACTGCCGAGACAGCGTGTGATACCAGCACGGTTATCTTCTGTCCCATAGTGAACTTCCGAGCCTCCTGTATATTCATGATGACAGCGGCCACCGCTCGAAGGCAACCCGGCCAACCTTTACTTACTTCATCCAGTTGTTTAGAGAAGTAGGCCACAGCTCTCCTGTAGGGGCCCAGCTTCTGTGCCAGCACCCCCAGAGCCATCCCTTGTCTCTCATAGGAGTACAACCAAAAGGGTTTAGACAAGTCCGGTAGACCCAAAGCTGGTGCTCGCATTAACTCCAATTTAAGCTTCTTAAAGGCAGCCCGTGCTTCCCCCGTCCAGACCAATTTTGATTGGTTATTCTTGATGAGGTCATATAGGGGTTTTACAATTAGTCCATAATTATTAATCCATAGACGGCACCAACCTGTCATCCCTAGAAAAGTTCGTAATTCCTTAATGGTCTGTGGTTCTGGGGTACGGCAGATAGTTTCTTTCCGTTCTGTTCCTAACTCCCTTTGTCCCCCTGAAATCTCAAACCCCAAGTAAGTTACACGTGACTGAATCAGCTGAGCCTTCTGTTGAGAGACTCGATACCCATTCAAACCCAGAAAATTAAGGAGACTTATCGTCCATTGCATGCAGCTGCTCCTATTCTCAGTGGCTATCAAAAGGTCATCAACGTATTGCAGCAGAACTCCTTCGGAGTTTGGGGCCTCCCAAACCTCAAGCTCTTTTGCTAGTTGATTCCCAAAAATCGTGGGGCTGTTTTTGAATCCCTGTGGCAATACGGTCCAGGTCAATTGAGCCTTTCGTCCTGAGTCTGGATTTTCCCATTCAAAAGCAAAAAGCTTCTGACTTTCTGGGGCTAAAGTCAGGCAGAAGAAGGCATCTTTTAAATCCAGTACGGTAAACCAAACTAAATTATCTTTTAATTTAGTCAGTAATGTGTACGGGTTGGCTACCACAGGGTGTATATCTTCAGTGATCTTATTTATAGCTCTTAAATCCTGCACTAATCTATAGTTCTTCCCATCTGGCTTCTTAATTGGTAGTATAGGAGTATTATATTCAGATTCACACTCAACCAGCAGTCCATGTTTTAAAAACTTATCCACTATCCCCTTAATTCCTTTCCTGTCTTCTAATCTTAGGGGATATTGCTTAATCTTAACTGGCCTTTCCCCTGGCTTTAATCTCACCACTATCGGGGCTGCATTTTTGGCTCGCCCAGGGATGTCAGTAGCCCAGACTCCTGGGTAAACTTGGTCTAAAATCTCCGAAGGTACTTTACCGATGGGGTCTGCTTGTATCAGCGTTAAGCTTAGCGCGGTTATCAGCTTTTCTTCTCTCACCTTTAACCCCACCTTCCCTTTTTCAAAGACAATCTCCGCTTCTAATTGTTCTAGTAAATCTCGCCCCAGCAAAGACTTCGGGGATCCTGGTAAATATAAAAACCTATGTATTCCCATCTGTTTCCCTAACTTATATTTTAAAGGCCTTAGGAAAAAGGCTTTCTCGTGCTGGCCTGTAGCTCCTATCACCGTCACAAAATCCTCATCCTCTGGTATCAATTTCTGGTTTAACACAGAATAAGTCGCTCCTGTGTCAATTAAAAACTCCACTTCCTGTCCTGATTTCCCTAGCTTAATTTTAACCAGCGGATCTGCTAGGGTAGAATCCCCCGGTCCACTTCATTGGTCGGGAGATACACTAGCTACCATCAACCTGTTCTTCTCCCGTTGTTTCGGACATTCCCTTCTCCAATGACCCACTTCCCTACAATATGCACACTGATTCGGTCTCAGGGGAGGCTTTACTGACCTTCCCCTTATCCCATTCCCTCTTCCTTTTCCCCGAAAAGGTTCTTCTTGCCTCTGTAAGGCTGCAACAGTTGCCGCAGCAATAGCCCTACCCAGCCTTTGTTTCTCATTCCCTTCTCGATTCCTAAATACCCTCCATGCCTCTTCCACCAGCCTTTCTAAATCTCTCACATCCGGCTCTTTCATTTTCTGAAGCTTCCACCTTATATCGTCCGCAGACTGACCCAAGAACAATGATACTAGCTGGACTTTACCTTCCTCAGAAGAGGGGTCTATCGTTGTAAATTTTTGCATTGCTGTCCTTAGTCGATCGAGAAATTCTGACGGGGTCTCAGTTTGCCCCTGTTTTATGGTATATAACCTAGACCAGTTTACAGACTTTGGTATCGCACTTTCCAAGGCGATCCTAATCCATTCCTGATATCTTTTTAATAACCTATAATCGCCCTCATCATTATAGTCCCAGTTTGGGTCCACTCTGGGCACATATACCTCCACAGTTCCAGGTAAAACTGACGTTACCTGGGTCTGTACTTGAGTTTGTGCATTCTTAATTACCAGTTGCTTTTCCAGTTTCCGATAATGCTGCCAGCATTATCTCTATATCTTTCCAATCGGGATCTAAATTCTTTACAATCAGCTCAAACCTCCGGGCCACTGATTCTGGATCATCCCGGTATCCTTTCACAGCTTCCTTCCATGAATCTAACTCAGCAGTTGTGAAAGGTACTTTTATCCGAGCTGGTCCGTTAGCCCCCATAGCCTGTCGTAACGGGGCTTGAATAACGGGCCCGACCTTACTTCGGGTTCGAGCCGTGATCGGGGTAAAGTCTCCATTCCCCCAACTCTCATTTTTCTTATCTATTCTGCCGTTTCCTGAGCTCGCCCCCACGCCTCGTTCTATTATCTGGGGCGGGAGGACATAATCCTCCATTCTCTCCTCTGACTCATTCAATTTCAAACATCTCTGCCCGATACTGCATGCCGAACAACATCTTTTCATTTTTCCTGCCCCTTCCTTCTTCATATCCTTTTCTATTGCCAGGATCAAAGGATCCTGTGGGGCTAAGTTAATTCCACACTCCTTCTGCCATTCTGGGTGGTTTCTCAAAGTGAAAAACATATCTGCGTATGACACCTCATCCCACTTTCCTTCTCTCCTTAGAAACAACATTAACTGTAGTAAAGTATTATAATTTAAGGTTCCATTCAGTGGCCATTTCCCTCACAATCCAACTTATAAAGTGGCCACCATTGATTACAATATTTTATCAACGTTTTCTTATTTTCAGTTCCAACGGGGGATCCCCCTATATCTTTCCAATGGCTCAAGATACATCCCAACGGGCTTTTCTTTGGAATCCCACTACTCTGCTGCCCCCCCATGTTACAGTTCAGAATGTTTCTTGTTACACAATACAAGCTGGCAGCTTTCCACAACAACACCAAGATCCTAGTAACGTTATAAAGAGTACAATCAAAATCCCAAAGACAATAGCCAAGGTCAAGTTCCACATGTAAACACAACGTAATACTAACCTCGCATGCAAAGGTTATTTGTTTCCCAACAGCAACTGAGTGCTTTCCAAAAAACCAAATGCCGTCCTGCAGAAAACTTTTACTTTCCGACTTACAGACGACCCCAATTGACCGGTCAACCAAATAAACCAAAATAAAGAATATAATCACTTACAATGATGGGGTCCGTGTCTGCCTCCGCAGTGATCCGTTGAGTCGAGGAGTCCCTCCGGGAAATCCCGGGGGTACCCTAGGGAGTCCTGTTCCCAGCGGGTCCTGCGGTCCGACAGAGAAGAAGTCCCATCTGGGGTGCCAGATTGATTCAAAGATCATAAATCCAATTTCTTTAAGTGATTTATTCTTTATTGACGGCGCCGGATGCACGGGGGATCTTTCCGCCTATCGTGCATCCCGAAGTGAAAAGCCATCCCAAATTTATACATCACAGTGATTAATATTTTATTAACGCCTATACATATTCATTATCTAACCCCGCCTACTCTCGCTTCTCATGCTAATCAGTTTTTTGTGTCCTGCGCCTGCGCAGATCCTCTCAGTGGTCTTGGGCAGGGGTCGTCGAGCTGTGGTCGGTGGTCTCAGAGAGGAAGGCCATAAGTCTTCCTCACAGTGTACTTTTCACCCTTGGTCAGGATTCTGCTGATTTAGCTTTCTTCCTAACCGCAAGGACTGTTTTTTCCTCGAATCTTCTGCTCATTATTTTCTTATCTTGGATTCCAATGTCTTGTTCGAGATATATTGCCCGTATGTCCTATTTTGAGATACATTGTCCGTACATCTGCTTCCTGCCCTACACCTAATGTTCTGTTCTCCTTTAATAGCTTCGTTCTTAACCCTTTCTTATCTGGAATCGCCTCAGCTTCCCTAATCACCCCATGAGCTGGACCCCACCCCACCCAGATGCAGGCCCCAGCCCCAGCCCCCACGCCCCAGACTCTGGCCCCAAAGGTGTACAACCAGCTCCCAACTGCCCCCCTCAAAGGGAGGCTCCAAAGCCCACCAGAAGACCCTAGAGTGTACAAGCAGCTCCCAACCCCCCCAGCACAGGCCCCAACCCCCCCCAGACACAGGCCCCAAAGGTGTACAAGCAACTCCCCACCCTCCCCAGAGGCACACCCCAAAGGTGTACAAACAGCCCCAACCCCCCAAGACCCAGACCCCTACAGTGTACAAGCAGCTCCCACCCCCGCCCCGCAAGGCAGGCCCTAACAGTGTACAAGCCGCACCCACCCCCCCCAGACGCAGGCCCCACCAAAGGTGTACAAGCAGGCCCCTACAGTATACAAGCATCTCACAACCACCCCCCCAGAGGCAGGCCCCAACCCCCTCCAGATGCAAGCCCCAAAGGTGTACAAGCAGCTCCCAACCCCCTCCAGATGCAGATCCCTACATTGTACAAGCAGCTCCCAACACCTGCCCCCAAACGCAAGCCCATACTGCATACAAGCAGCTCCCAACCCCCACAGATACAGATCCCTACATTGTAGGAGCAGCTTCCAACCCCCCCAGATGCAGGCCCTGACCCTCCCCAGCCACAGTCCCCAAAGGTGTACAAGCAACTCCCAACCCCCCCCAGATGCAAGCCCCAAAGGTGTACAAGCAGCTCCACACCCCCCCCAAGACACTGGCCCCAAAAGCCTAAATATATGCCAAGAAAGTATTAATGCAAGTGCCAAATGCTACAGACAGGCCCAAAAGCACAGGCCCCAGATGCTCGAGGCCGAGACGTAACTTGGCTTTCTGAATTACTGGAAAGCGGCTTTCATTCTCAGCGAGGTGTGCGCAGGCTAGACAGGATGGGGCTTCAGGCACCTCTTCACCTGTGGAAACACACTGCCATCAGGCACTGCCATGCCAGACAAGCTTTTTCTGTTAAAACACCCTTCTCAGACGCCCTGTGGCATTCTAGTGACCTGCTTAGCTCCGATTCTAAATACTAACGTCACAGCCCACCTTGCCTGTGGCACCTGATGAACAGAAGAGAAAGCAACCATACCGTTTGGAAACCGTCACTGCACGTGCTGCTCCTTGATGCTCTGTAACCTCTTCTCAAATCCTCAGCCACTTCTGTGGAGAGCCTGCCATGACACCTGAAAAGCAAAATGAATACCCTTCGCAGTCACCTTGCGCAACTTGGCCATTCCGCTCCAACCCCACTCACGACCAGCCTGCCCTTCTCGTGCTGCTCTTCAGAGTGCAGCTTGGCCCCTCTGAGTCTGTGCAAGGCACCTGCGAAAGAAAAAGAAAAGCATAGGCCGCGGCAGCATCCAAAGCCGCAGCACAGCTAGGACAGGTACTCTCATCTGCTCCCTTACTCTGCCCCCTCACCTGCCCTCGAGGCAGATGCTTCCATCTGCTCTCTTAAGCCAGCTACAACACCTCTGGAATATAAACAGGACTTTAACTGTATTTTGTGTAGTTAAGTAACTGCAGTGACAACCGCACCCCTAAAATACCTGCTACATCTGTTCATCGCTCACCTTGCCAAAAGCAGCTCTGGTCGTGAAGTCCCGTGTTGTATGCTGTGTTTCAGCTTTAACAAATGAAAACAGTCAGAAGATAATCATTCAGATGCCAGCATTAGCACCCATCCCTCAACAACACAAGGGACCCCATGTCTAATTTTATCATTTCAAATCAGCAGCCCCCTTGCCTTAGCACTCTCATCTGCTGCCTTACCTCTACCCACTTACCTACCCCAAGGCAGATGGTTCCATCTACCCTCTTAAGCCAGCTGGAACACCCCTAAAACAGAAAAGAGGGGACACTTAAGAGTGACAGTGAGAACTGCAACCCAACTATAACTGCTCCATCTGTTCATCACTCACCTTGCCAGAGGCAGCTCTGGGTGTGACGTCCCAGGTTGTACGCTGTGTTTCAGCTTTAACAAATGAAAACAGTCAGAAGGTAATCATTCACCTGCCAGCATTAGCACCCATCCCTCAACAACACAAGGAACCCCACATTCAATGTTGTTGTTTCAAAACAGCAGACAACTTGCCTCGGCACCTCAGAAGTAGACCAAGCCAGTCACCGAGCTGCCGAACGAGAGCTTGATAGCTCCAGAAGGAGCTCTTTCCTGTGACCAGTTCCTCCTACTGTTTATCTAGGACTGGAGAAAAAAAAATACTCCACATCTGCGAGCTTTCAAGATTCAATGACAGACCTCTCCTCTAGCACTACTCAAGCACTATGCAAACAGCTGCTCGCAAGCAGCTCAGGTCTCCCCCTCCACATTTGCCAAACACCATAGAGATGACTCTGTGCCAGCTGCCCTTCAGTACGTGCCCAGAGGCAGACCGGATGTCTTTGCCAAAACAGTCCGGACAATGTATTAGTACACCGATGGACCGCCACGTTAGCTACCATCACTAACTGCCAGGCAGGACAGCTCCAGGCCAAACACACACACGCACAGGCACGCTACAAACGTTACGAACAAAACACAGAACACAAGGCGCAAAAAAAAAAAAAAAGGACTCCCAGAGGGAAGCCCTACAGTGACAGCAAGTCAGAACAGGTGCTCTGCAGCAGACCCAGGGAGAGACTCAAATGTCACGACCTGCGACTGGAAGTAACTGCCAGAACTGGGATGATGGAGGCATAAAAAGCCTGCCTTTAAGACAAGAGACCAGAAGGATGGGGAGTGCAAACCCCAGAAGAAATCTCTTAGGAAATGAATTCCCAAGCAAGTGCTCCTGATGAAGCCCACATGACTTCTGCAAGAGCGAGGATGGAAACATACGCAATCAGAAACCGAATATGATGCACAAGACCTGAAACAGATCTGCACTTTAAGCTGCAACTGCAGGACAAGAAGTGCTCGGATCAGACCCATGATGACGAAACAAGCATTTAGGACCTTTGGCACAGCTACCAAGTTGCCTGTCTAGACAGTCCAGTGCAAAAAGCAAGGAGGATATCAAGACCCGAGGAGTGCATGACACAGAACACACTCTGCAGAAGCAGCACTACAAGACAGATGGGAACTGTCCTGCCCGGCACAGACACTCATGCTAGAAAATACCCCCTGCTCCTTCTCTTAGCCTGGAGACCCAGCCTCAAGCAGCCTGAAGGTGACCCAGCCTGAACCACCCTCACAGTGGCACCAAGTATATTCAGCCGGCTGGCTCCATGCTGCTCTGGCTCCCAGCTCCTATCAGCCACACCACATATGCAAATACCAGGTGCCCTTCAACTTAGCTCTCAGATTGCTGGATGGTAAATTCCCTCCACATCAAGAAATGCACAGGCACTGAGAGACATCTTAGTCCATGGCCAGGCTTATCATCATCTGCAAAAACAGCGTACCAGCATTCACTAGCACACCGGCCCTGACACCCACCTCCTCCGCAATACTGACTACCACTTAAGAAACATACGGTTGCGCTCACCCGTTCCTCTCTGAGTCCAAGCTCCAACAGTTCAGCCAGTATCACCCACACCACCTGGGAAAACAAAGGGATAAAATGATCGTTGTGTTCTCAAGTAATCACCCACCACGCTGCTCCTCTATCCCACCCAGCCTCACCTCAGACCCTCAGCAGATTCTGAGGAAGGCCTGCCGCAGCACCTGCTAAAACAGAGGGGAAGGACTTCAAAGACTTGCCTTAATGGGACCTTGCTTAGGAACTCTGACTTGGCTGACGACCCTCTTGTTTTTCCTCAGCACTCCACGATGTGGGGATTCACCTCTCCAAGGCTGCAGGAAGCATCCGCAAAAGAAAAAAAAAGAAAAGGCAGATCCTCAGGCACCTCACAGGCACAACCTAACTGCTGCAATACCTCTCTTTCACTAGCTCTTTTTCTTCAGCTGCTCACATGCTCCAACTCGGCTGGGCTGGCACCACACGGCGGCAAGGCAGGCCGCAGCAGACCTGCGCCACGCAGGGCGCCACCCCCCCCACCCCCCAAACCAGAAACATTAGTCCAAAACCACAGAACCGGGACCCCAAACCACATGGAGCCAGGCTCCCAAACCATACATGAACATGAACACACACAAGCCCAAGACTGAGGGCCATGATGGCTACCATCAAGAAATGTAGACAACGTCAAGCTCTTGAGAGAGATCAGCCTTTTGAAGTCCCAATGAAAGACAAGAAACACTTCGTTACTAGTCCCATGCCAAAAAGACAATACATTTAAGACCCATGATATGGTGCTCAGCAAGCACTGCAGAAGCCAAGAACTATGGGAACAAGACCTGATAAATGGATACTATAGTACACAGAAACAAACATACACCATGGAACACATGCTGGAACTGCCCTGCCTGGCACACGCTAGGCTGAAAAACATGAACCCAGGGCCTCTTTATCCAGTTGTTACTGGATCCTGTTCCTCTGCTGCACTTATTTAAAAGCCGTCCCCACGCACATATCACACACACGCCAAGGTACAACCCCACCCAAGACACAGACAGGGCATTTCAGGTCAAACTTAGCTTTCGGGACTGCTGGAAAGCAGGCTTTATCCTCAAGGCACACGCAGGCTAGATGAGATGGGGCTCCAGGCACCTCTTCACCTGTGGAAACACACTGCCATCAGACACCGCCACGCCAGACAAACTTTTCCTGTTAAAACACCCTTCTCAGATGCCCTGCGGCATTCAAGTGACCCGCTTTGCTCCAATTCTACAGACTGATGTCACAGCCCACCTTGCCTGTGGCACCTGATAAACAGAAGAGAAAGCAACCGCAGCGCTTGGAAACCATCCCTGCACATGCTGCTCCTTGTCACTCTCCGGCCTCATCTCAAATCCTCAGCCACTTCTGTGGAGAGCCTGCCATGGCACCTGCAAAGAAAGACGGACACCTTTCATAGTCACCTCACGCTACTTGGCCATTCCGCTCCAACCCAGCTCATGACCAGCCCCCCTACTTACGCAGCTCCTCAGAATGCAGTATGCTCCTTTGAGCCTGTGCGAGACACCTTTGAAAGGGGAAGAAAAGCATAGGCCAAGGCAGCATCCAAAGCCGCAGCACAGCTAGGACAGTTACTCTCATCTGCTGCCTTACCTCTACCCACTTACCTACCCCGAGGCAGATGGTTCCATCTACCCTCTTAAGCCAGCTACAACACCTCTAAAACAGAAGAGAGGGGACACTTAGAGTGACAGTGAAAACCGCAACCCAACTATAACTGCTTCATCTGTTCATCACTCACCCTGCCAGAGGCAGCTCTGGGTGTGACGTCCCAGGTTGTACGCTGTGTTTCAGCTTTAACAAATGAAAACAGTCAGAAGGTAATCATTCACCTGCCAGCATTAGCACCCATCCCTCAACAACACAAGGAACCCCACATTCAATGTTGTTGTTTCAAAACAGCAGACAACTTGCCTCGGCACCTCAGAAGTAGACCAAGCCAGTCACCGAGCTGCCGAACGAGAGCTTGATAGCTCCAGAAGGAGCTCTTTCCTGTGACCGGTTCCTCCTAAGGTTTATCTAGGACTGGAGAAAAAAAAAATACTCCACATCTGCGAGCTTTCAAGATTCAATGACAGACCTCTCCTCTAGCACTACTCAAGCACTATGCAAACAGCTGCTCGCAAGCAGCTCAGGTCTCCCCCTCCACATTTGCCAGACACCACAGAGATGACTCTGTGCCAGCTGCCCTTCAGTACGTGCCCAGAGGCAGACCGGATGTCTTTGCCAAAACAGTCCGGACAATGTATTAGTACACCGATGGACCGCCACCTTAGCTACCATCACTAACTGCCAGGCAGGACAGCTCCAGGCCAAACACACACACGCACAGGCACGCTACAAACGTTACGAACAAAACACAGAACACAAGGCGCAAAAAAAAAAAAAAGGACTCCCAGAGGGAAGCCCTACAGTGACAGCAAGTCAGAACAGGTGCTCTGCAGCAGACCCAGGGAGAGACTCAAATGTCACGACCTGCGACTGGAAGTAACTGCCAGAACTGGGATGATGGAGGCATAAAAAGCCTGCCTTCAAGGCAAGAGACCAGAAGGATGGGGAGTGCAAACCCCAGAAGAATAATGCTTCGGAAATGAACTCCCAAGACAGAGCTCCTGATGAAGCCCACATGACTTCTGCAAGAGTGAGGATGGAAACAGATGCCATCTGAAACCGAATATGATGTACTAGACCTGAAACACATCTGCGCTTTAAGCTGCGACTGCCAGTCAAGAAGTGCTCAGATCAGCCCTACGATGATGAAACAAGCATTTAGGACCTTTGGTGTGGCTACCAAGTTGCCCATCTAATCTGTCCAGCGGAAAAAGGCAATGAGGATATCAAGACCTGAGGAGCGCGTAATGTATGATCATCACATCAAGAAACATTTGATACAAAAAAAAAAAAATACACGCACAGAAGAAATGATCTCTTGAGGCTCCTACTGCAAGACAAGAAACGCTCAGCTTCCAATTGAGCATCAGCATTATTCCAGTGAGGTCAAGTGTTCAACACCCTCAGGACGGCTTCCCCTGGGGCTGCCAAGCACCAGGAGCAACAGCACAGCACAGACAACACAGAACACAGACACCAAGCTGGAACTGCCCTGCCTGGCACGTGCTCAAGCCATACCTGACAGAATCCCACGCCCCCACACACTGTCTGACCGTGATCAATCCTAAAAGGCCCCATCCACAGCAATGACTTAAAAGCACAGACCCTCGCCCAATGTGTGCATTCAAAACCCGAAAGCAAACATAGCACTTGCCCCACAACTTAGCTTGGGAATGACGGGAGGCAGGTTCCATCCTCATCAAGGAACACGAAGGCTAGCCAGGACATTGCTTCCGGCACGAGGCTCCTCTTCACCTGCAGAAATAAAGTGCCATCAGGCACTGGCACACCAGCCAAACTTCTTCCAGTGAAACACCCTCCTCAAAAACAAAACAGTAGTCCACTGACCTGCTCTGCTACTGAAGTCAGATAGACCAACTCGAGACAACTGCCCGCCTTCCTCTGCCAACCACCCCCAAACACACAGTATTTGCCCCTGGACTTCATTCTCAGGGGTCACAATCCATCCTCAAGGTGGGCCAGAGGCCAACTAGGATGTTCTCAGTATCTTCTTCGTCCCCGGAAAAGAGGAGTCACCCAGAGGTGGGACCAATAGACTACCAAACCAAAAACAATGCCCTTTTCCCAACTGTACTCCACTCACCTTCCCGATCCAGGCTTAGCGTTTCCATTTACTGTGCTGAGCCAAGGTCACGTAGCTTAGACCAAATAGAAAGAACGAACAAGCGTGAAAATCCACAAAACAGTCTATAGCCACTCTTCTTCTTTCCTCCCCTACCCCAACAGCCAAGAAGCCCCAGACCCACATTCCCCAACCCAGTACTACCGCTTCGCTCACCTAACATCCCAAGGAGATGCATCACACTCCCAGCTCCTCTTGTGCTCCGAGCATCTCCAGCATTTCAGGAACTGGAACCGCTGATGCCTGGCGCGCCTCAGGAATGTGGCAGAAGATGTACTCTGCTGTCACAAGGTGCTTCCAAAGCCTGCCCAACAGGCAAAACAGACTCACACAATCCACGGACCAGCTCAGGGCCCACACTGTTGTCCACTCACCCTCGTGCCTCATTCAAGTGTCCGTGCCCATGCCCTGGGCTACAAGAAACAAAAAGAGGAGGTCATATCCGTGATGGACACGCAAACAGTACAGCTCCTTGCAGAGGACTCAAACACAGAGACGAGAGCCAGGAAAAAAAGAACACCCTCAGGTCCACAAATGCCAAAAGGCCATGAATGCACAGCAGCCCCAACAGGGGTAATCACAGACTTACCCTTTACAGATGAAAGGGGTGACCCTGCTCAGTCTCTTGGTAATACTACCGTGCTTATACGGTCGAGGAACCGTACCCCACCATTTCTTAAAAACGAGTTAGCCAGCAACACCTCCTAAGCACACTTCTATTACGTGAATTCCAAGCACTTAAAATCGAGAAGGCTGCAACGTCGGAAGACTCTACAGCCACCCAAACCTCAGGCGAAAGCACCAGAACTATAACAAACTGTCCCTAACCCTGAAAAAGACTACCCCTTACACGCCTACTGCTGCTCTTTTCAGATACATGCTTATACAGGGAGCTTCAATGATACTTATCTCCCAAACCCTGCTCCATCACTTTGCCACCAAGGTTGTAACTTTGATAATATTTGCCTTAATTCAGCAGAAATCATAAGGGACCCAGAACCACAAAGCAAACACACAAAGTAACATTGACATCCTATTTGTAAACATGCTATAACAATTACTCACCTGAAGAAGAGCTGCATGCAATACAGGCACCTATTACTAGATTGGTTTACTCTAACAGATCCTACTAGTTGTTACCTCACAAAGATGGGCGTACCGGTCTCTACTTGGAAACGCATCAGTCCATAGACTCTGACCCACCTAAAGACCCCTGCAACTGACTGAAGGAAAAACAAAACACTTACCCCAAAGTGCAGCCCAGGCAGAATGAGCTCTCAGATGGGATGCCTGCGACTCAACTACCACTAGGCCCTGCCTGGATCCCAAAGCCAATCACCTGGGAAAGGGGAGGGGCAAAGCACAAGAAAGTAGAAATAGAAAAAGGAGAAGCAACAGCTGTGGTTTATGTATCTATTCATATGGCTTACCTCAACAGCATGCAGGGTGCAGACAAGAGAACTGGGTTGTTTCTAGAAGCAACAATCTCCATGTTTTGGCTTCAGCTTTGAATATTGAAAGCTTTTCTCCTCTACAACACCTGTCTCAGGAACCAAACATCATTCAAGTGACCTGCATTGCTCCTATTCTAAAGACTATCACAGCCCACCTTGCCTGTGGCACCTGATAAACAGAAGAGAAAGCAACCACAGCAGCAAAAGCCACAGCACCCTCAGGACAGTTACTCTCATCCCCTCCTTTACCTCAGCCGCTTACCTACCCCACATGGCAGATGCTTCCACCCGTCCTCTGAAGCCACCTATAGCACCTCTAAAAGAGGAACTGGAATTTTACTCTATTTGATGTAGTAAAATAACTGCAGTCACAGCCACACCCCAAAAATAACAGCTACCTCTGTTCGTCACTCACCAGACTCACTCCAGAGGTAGCTCGGGTCGGGACATCCTGTACTGCACACTGCGTTTCAGCCTGAACAAAGGAAAACAGTCAGAAGATAAACATTCAGCTGACAGCATTAGCACCCATCCCTCAACAACAGAAGTGACCCCATATTTAATGTTTTCGTTTCAAAACAGCACTCCACTTGCCTCTGTACCTGGAAGTTAGATCCAAGCTCGAAAGGAACGGCCACCATCACCCATGCCACCTGGGAACACAGAAGGACAAAATGACCACTGTGCTTGCAAGCGACCACCTGCCACGTTGCTCCTCTGTCCAAACCAGCCTCACCTCAGACCCTCAGAGGGAAACGCCTGAATGTCTTCCCTTCGCTTCAGATAAGGGATGACCAGGCTGAAAAAACTCTCACCTTCCCTCACTGCTGCGTGACATGGGGATTTCCCTGTCCAAGACTGCACGAAGCCCCTGCAGAGACAAGAGAAAAGCACACCCTGAGGCACCTCACAGCCACAGCGTACCTGCTGCAATACCTCTCTCTTCCCAGCTCCTTTACTTCAGCTGCTCACCAGCTCGAACTGAGATTCTTCGCTCACAGCGCCGTGGTAAACTCTGCCCGGGCCACACAACACACACTGCACAATTTACGTTGTTTAAGATACACGAGGTGGAACATTCCTGCCCAACAATCAGTGGCATCGCACAGGAAGGATGCCGCACGCTCCTAGAAACCAAACCTACCAGTCCTGAACAGCTCCCCTGCCAGACAACTCCCCACCTCCTCCTGCCAACCACGCTCAGCACACACACTATTTGGCCTTAAAAAAAAAAAAAGTAAGAACATACACACACAAAAAAAAAAACAACTGAGCTCCACAAATGCCAAAAAGCCAAGCACAGACAGCAGCCCTGGCAGGGGTAATCACAGACTTACCCTTTACAGATGAAAAAGGTAACTCTGATACGACCCTACTCAGTCTCCTCGTAATACTGCGCCTACGTGGTCAAGCCTCTTGCAATGTGTAATCAAGCTCTTTTTAGTCCTCTAGAGAGTTACACAAGTGGCTTGATTCATCCAGAGATTCAAATATAACCCAAAAACACAAGTGTATCCCACCATCCCAAAAACAAGTGAGCCAGCAACCTCTGCTGAATATCCCTCTAGTAAAGTGATTTCCAAGCACTTAAAATCTAGAAGTCCATAGACTCCAACCTGCCCAAAGAATCCTGCAACTGACTGAAGGAAAAACAAAGCAGTTACCCCAACGAGCAGCCCAGGCACAATGAACTCTCTAATGGCATACCTGGGGCTCATATACCATTTGGCCCCGCCCAGCACCCAAACCCAATCACCTGGGAAAGGGGAGGGGCAAAGCACAAGAAGGTAGAAAGAGCACGAGCAGCACAGCAGCTGTGGGTTTTGTTTTTGTTTTTTTTTTTTTTAATCTGGTTTAGCTCAACAAGAGAACTGGGGTGATTCTAGAAGCAACAATCCCCATGCTTTTGCTGCTGCTTTGAATATTGAAAGGACAATATGACCAAGCAAGTAACTGAAATTTTTTCAGTTAGAATTAGCTCAAACCTTTATTTATATAGAAAGAAAAATCTGGGAGCATAACAGATTACACACCAAAAAAAAAAAAAAATCAATTCCATATAATAACATCACTCACAGGAAAAATCACGTACTTGAGTAGGCTATCTGAAAACCAAAAGGCTATGCTGATGGGTCAAAACACACTACAGGACAATGGAGCCTGGCCCTCTGCTGCACCAGCTTGAATCCTATCCCTACACTCACCAAGTGCAACCCCAACCCAAACACAGACACACCATTTCAGGCTACACGGGATGGGGCTTCAGGCACCTCTTCACCTACCGAGGAAGACTGCCATCAGGAACTGCCATGCCAGACCACCTTTTTCCTCTACAACACCTGCCTCAGGAACCAAACAGCATTCCAGTGACCTGCTTTGCTCCTATTCTAAAGACTATCACAGCCTACCTTGCCTGTGGCACCTGATAAGCAGAAGATAGAGCAACCACAGCAGCAAAAGCCACAGCACCCCTAGGACAGTTACTCTCAACCGCTCTTTTACTTCACCCACTCACCTAACCCCCGAGGCAGATGTTTCCATCTGCTCTCAAGCCACCTAAAGCACCTCTAAAAGGCAAAATGGATTTTTATTCTACTTTTTGTAATAACTTAACTGCATTGACAACCACACCCCAAAAATAACTGCTACCTCTGTTCATTGCTCACCTTGCCTGAGGTAGCTCGGGTCGCAACGTCCTGTATTGAGCACTGCATTTCAGCTTGAACAAAGGAAAACACGGTCAAAAGATAAACATTCAGCTGCCAGCATTACCACCCACCCTTCAACACCACAAGTGACCCTATATTTAATTTTATCATTTCAAAAGAGCAGTCCACTTGCCTCTGTACCTGGAAAGTAGATCCAAGCTCAAACGCGGCCACCTGCAAGGCTGGGGGGGGGGGGGGGGGGTGCCATTTGGCAGCCACCTGCAAGGTGGGGGGGGGTCACCTGGCAGCTTTGCTCTAACAGATCCTACTAGTTACCTCAAAAAGATGGGCTTACCGGTCTCAATTTGCAACGCATCAGTCCATAGGTTCTGACCCACCTAAAGAACCCTGCAACTGACTGAAGGAAAAACAAAGCCCCTACCCCAAAGAGCAGCCCAGGCAGAATGCCTGCCCTAATCATGTGGAAAATGGGAGGGGCCATGCATGAGAAGAGATAAAGAGCAGGAGGAACAGCAGCCCTGTTTTTGGTCTGGCTTAGGTGAACAGCGTGCAGAGTGCAGCACAGGCAATCAGCCTGTTTCTCCTGAAAGACTTACCTTAGCTTTGGTGAAGGAAACTGACCGGGCTGACAACCCTCTCACCTTTTTGCACCACTCCACAACACGGGGAATTCACCTCTCCACGGCTGCACGAGGGAACTGCAGAAACAAGACAAAGCACACCCTGAGGCACCTCATAACCACAGCCTACCTACCTACTGCAATACCTCTGCAATACTTATACCTCTCTTCCCAGCTGCTTTACCTCTGCTGCTCTCCATCTCCAAATCACATTCTTTTAACTGTCACGCAGAGCGGTGGTCCTCCAGGTTCCATAGAGCAGCGCCATTATTTTTTTTCTTTTTTAATTTCAAAACAGCTTCCCTTCAAAACAGCTTTCCGCTTCCCTCTGGAAATGGACAGTAGGTCAAGCTAGTCACCGAGTTGCCAACGCAGAGCTTCACAGTTCCAGAAGGTGCTCTTTCATTCGACCGATTCCTCATAAGTGTTACCTACCACTAGCAAAAGCAATAAACAGACTGCAAACAGGCACTGCCACATTTGACAAACTCCATGTTTTTAATTTTATCATTTCAAAAGAGCAGTCCGCTTGCCTTTACATCTGAAAAGGCAGATCAAACCAGTCACCAAGTTGCCGAACAAGAACTTGACAGTTCCAGAAAGTGCTGTTTCCTTTGACCGGTTCCTCCTAAGGTTTACCTACTGCTGGAAAAAAAGAAAAAAAGACTCTGTGCCAGCTGCCCTTAAGTACTCACCCAGAGCTTGAGTATTCGCCCAGAGACAGACCAGATGTCTTTCCCAAAAGAGTCAGGACAATGTATTATTGCACTGTTGGACCACCATGTTAGCTACCATCACTAATTGCCAGGCAGTGTTAGCGTAGCAACCACATAACCACCAAGTGATTATATGAAGGTGCTTTATTCAGCGCTGGAAGCCGGGGCAGGTGCCCAAATCTGGCTTCAAGTCCCGTTACTTTCCAGCCATTATTTATACATTCAACATTACGTAAGGCATACATATTCATTACAGGTTGCAACATCAGCCTCGCATTCCATTCTAATTAGCTCTCCTCCCATTTGCACATGCGTGGTGCTCTCTGGTGGTCGTCCAGGTGGTCGTCCAGATGAAGTAAGGAGTCTTCCTCTCTGCTAAACTTTTCACCTTTCTCACTCGACGCATGCTCCCTCCGCTCCTTGGTTCTGCTTCAACTCATTTCAGCACTTCCAGGCCCTTATCCAAGGTCAGGTTGTATCTGTTCCCTCCCAGGGTTCCCCTTCAAAGATTCATTTGACTGTTCAGTATACTCCCTAAGTTTCCCAGCATACATAGATTATTTGATAATATACTCCCTAAACTTCCCAGTATACATAAATTAATTGATAATGTAAGTACATTCGGCAATGCTTAATTATACTGTATGACCCATCATCTAAGAGACATTAATAAAACATCCATTCGATTCTCCCCAACACTAACATTTCCCCCCTTTGAAAATACTTCACTCATACCAAGAGCAAGTATTTTCATTACTATTAGGTTGAATCAGGTTAGTAGAGGTTAGTGAGTATAACTTGATATAGAGATTAGTAAGTATAATCTTAACGCATCTTCGTTATTCTACTAGCTTATTGATTCCTCTATGCCTGCTTGTTAACGCTAGTACTATAGGATGGGGGTGGAGTAAGTGGGATAAGGTGTTCTGGGTGATTCCCAGTAAGGACTCTCATTATTCGGCGATTCCATGCACTACTCCTAACTATTTCTCCTTTCACACACGAAACATTACTCCCATTGCAGCGAATACAATTAGCAGCAGCACAATGCTTTGTAGGAGGGACTTGAGCCATCCTTCCAGATGAAGGCCTAGTCCCTCAAAAGTTGCTCCCAACCAATTTTGCTCAGCTTCTTGCTTTTCTTCCCCTAGCTCATGTTCCACATGAGCTAGTTGGGATATGTCATTTTCCACATCTGTAGTTACATTTGGAATGTGTACACAGCAATGATCAATTCTGCCTTTCAAATATCCACACACCCCATGCTCTTTTAAACAAAAGCATGTCCAGAGCCATTCTGTTTTTCAGGGTCATTTTGGTTGTGGCCTGTAATTGTAAGTCTAAATCTTTGAACCCCTTCTTGGTTACCTTTGCCAACCTGTTTACCAGTAACATGTATATTCGGGTTCGGTTCAGGAGACTCATAAGGTTTTCCATACATGATTTCATAGGGACTTACTGACATCCCACTTCTTGGCTTTATTCTAATTCTTAGCAAGGCTATTGGTAAGGCCTGTGGCCACTGTATCTTAGCTTCCTGACAGATTTTGCTTAATTGTCCTTTTAAAGTTTGGTTCATCCTCTCTACCTGACCACTAGATTGAGGCCTCCATGGGGTATGTAAGTTCCAGGTAATTCCCAATAACCTACTAACCTCCTTAACCACATTGGCAATGAAATGTGGTCCCCTGTCTGAAGAAATACCCAATGGTACACCAAATCTAGGGATTATTTCCCGTAGTAACCATTTTACCGTTTCCTTTGCTTGGTTGGTGCGACAGGGAAGGGCCTCCGGCCATCCTGAAAAAGTATCAACCCCTACCAATAGGTATTTATAACCTCTTGCTTTAGGCAGTTCCACGAAGTCTATTTGCCAGTAATCTCCAGGCTCTATCCCAGCTCTAGTTCTTCCCATCTCAGCATGTTTCCTTGCTACCGGATTATTCTTTCAGCAAAGCTCACATTTTGACGTTACTGACTTTGCCATTGTTAACATGTGTACCGAGATGACACCTCGTTTCAAATAGGTCACCATTGCTCCTGCACCCCAGTGACATTCATTATGTTTTATTTGTAAGATTTCTCGCATTACTATAGGAGGCACTATGAGTTGTCCTGTCGTAGTCACATACCATCCGTCAGGATTCTTCCGGGCCTTCATCAAATTTGCAAGTCTCTCATCTTCTGCTGAATACTTTGGGTCTTTAGCTAATTTAAAACAAGAGAGGCCTACCTTTGATGGAATTAGAGCCATTACTTTCCATACTTCACGCGCAACCTTCCGGGCCGTCAAATCTGCCAGTCTGTTACCTTCTGCAATCTCTGACACCCCTCGTTGATGGGCTTTACAATGCATTATGGCCACCTGTTGGGGTTTCTGTACAGCTGTTATTAATTTCAATATTTCTTCCTGGTATTTTATATTAGTCCCCTGTGAGGATAGCATTCCCCTTTCTTTCCATAATGCCCCATGTACATGAACTACCCCGAATGCATATTTTGAATCTGTCCAAATATTCACGTTCTTACCCTCACTTAGTTCCAGGGCTCATGTCAGGGCAACTATTTCTGCTCGTTGGGCTGAAGTTCCCGGAGGTAGGGAATTTGCCTCAATCACTACCTTTGATGTAGTTACCGCGTATCCTGCATAACGAGTCCCATTTTCCACAAAGCTGCTTCCATCCGTGAAAAGTTCCCAATCCGGTCTCCCCAGAGGCTGATCCTTTAAGTCTGTTCTGCTGGCATAGGTATGTTCGATGATCTCCACGCAATCATGACTGAGGTCTCCTTCCTCCGTAGTTGTTCCTAGAAACACTGCTGGGTTCAATAAGTTAGTAGTTCTTAAAATTACATTATCTTGCTCAGTTAGTATAGCTTGATATTTCATCATTCGGCTGGGCGATAGCCAATGGCCCCCCTTTTGCTCCAATACCGTAGTCACCATATGTGGCACGAACACCTCAATTCGTTTCCCTAATGTGAGCTTTCTGGCTTCCTGTATTAAAAGGACTGTGGCTGCCACAGCCCTTAAACACGAGGGCCATCCAGCGCTTACCGCATCCAATTGTTTAGAAAAATACCCCACAGGTCTTTTCCAGCTCGCAAGTCGCTGGGTCAGTACTCCTAATGCCAATCGTTGTCTCTCATGCACAAACAGCTGGAAGTCCTTTGATAAGTCCGGCAAGCCCAAGGCAGGCGCCTTTATCAGGGCTTCCTTTAATTTCTTAAAGGCCTCTTGTTGTGGCTTTCCCCAGGTAAACGTACAGGCCTTTTGGGTTTCATAGAGGGGCTTTGCTATGAGTCCATAGTCCATTACCAACAGTCTGCACCACCCGGCCATACCTAGGAAAGCCCGTAGTTCATGCAAATTTCGCGGCTCGGGGGTTTCACAAATAGCTTGTATTCGGTTAACTCCCAATTTTCTTTGTCCTTGAGAAATTTCACATCCCAAATAAATTACTGTTGTGCACGCGATTTGTGCCTTTTGTTTAGAAACCTTGTACCCATTTAGTCCCAATTGATTCAAAATATCAATAGTTACCTGAATACATTCTGACTCTCCTTCGGTAGCTATTAATATATCGTCCACATATTGTAACAGCAGGTATCGATCCTTTGGTACCTGAATCTGTCCTTGGTTAATCCAATCTTCTATTTCTTTAGCTAGTTGACCACCGAAGAGGGTCGGGCTATTCTTGAATCCTTGAGACAATCTTGTCCAGGTCAGTTGCATCTTTCGTCCGTTCTGTGGATTTTCCCATTCAAAAGCAAAGAGTTTTCTACTATCCTTGTCAACGGGTATGCAGAAGAAGGCATCTTTTAAATCAATTACCGTAAACCACTTATATTTCTCTTTTACAGATGTTAACAATGTATAAGGATTAGCCACCACTGGGTGAATATCTTTTGTTATTTCGTTTATTGCCCTAAGGTCCTGCACTAGCCTGTATTCCCCATTAGGTTTCTTTACTGGGAAAATTGGGGTGTTATATTCAGATTTGCATTCCTCCAGAATGTGGTAGCTAAGAAATTTATCTATAATCTTTACTATTCCTAGCCTAGCTTCTGGCTTCAATGGGTACTGTTTAATCCGTACCGGTCGTGCCCCTTCCTTAAGTTCAATTTTTACTGGCTGGGCTACTTTTGAGTTTCCAGGCACATCCGTTTCCCAAACTGCAGGCATTACTGCATTTTCTACCTCTTTTGGGATATGAGGAACAGCCTTCTCTTTAATCATTAATATTTGTCCCACTTTTGATTCCGGGATTCTCATAATCAATTCTCCATCTTCAAACGTTATGGTAGCGTTTAGTTTAGTTAGCAAATCCCGTCCCAAAAGCGGAATAGGGCATTCTGGTACGTATAAAAATTCATGCGTAATTTCTTTGCCTCCAAACCGTAAATCAAGGGGTTGTAAGAACGGCCGTATTTCCTCCTTCCCGGTGGCACCTACAATAGTAGTTTTCCTTTCCCCTATTTTACCACTTAATCTATTGAGCACTGAATATGTGGCCCCTGTATCAATTAAAAATTTTACTTCCTTATTTCCTATTTGAATTTTTACCAAGGGCTCTTTAGTTTCTGCTACCGGATCTCCTAGTCAGCTACTGTACTCCCCCAGAACCATCGCCCTAGCTGCTTCTTGGTTTCGGAACGAATTTCCCCCACCAACGATCAGCTGTCCACGGAGAGGGCACTCGTTTTTCCAATGACCCTCCTCCTTACAATGGGCACATTGGTTAAGACCCAGCCGGTTTCCCCCTGAGCTCGGGTAGCCTCTCCCTGTTCCTCTACCTTGACCGTTAATATTTCCTCTTCCCCTGCCCCTTAATCCTGCATGTTCTCTCCCTTGAATTACTGCTAATAAATTCTGTTGTTGCCTTTTTGTCGTTTCCTTTTCTCTGTTATTATACTCTTTCCAGGCTATTTCCAACAGCCTATCCAAAATTTCTCAAATCTGCACCTTCCAACTTTTGCAATTTCTTCCTAATATCCTCTTGGGCTTGTCCCAGGAAAATGAGTGCTAATTGAGCTTTAGCTTGCTCAGTCTCTACGTCTAAATCTGTATATTTCTTAGCAGTTTCTTTCAATCTCTCTAAAAAGGCGGAAGGTGATTCCGCTTTTTCTTGCCTGACATTATACAATTTTGACCAATTTATGGTCCGGGGCATGGCATTCTGTACCCTGACTTGTACCCAATCTTGATATCTCTTCAGCCTCCTTATTCCATCCCCTGTGTTATAATCCCATTGGGGATCCTCGGTGGGGAAGTTTTGATCTAGATTTCCAAGCACTAATCCATTTCGTATATCTTCTCGGGCTCTCTCTCTGGCTGCCCGCAATACCATGTCTTTTTCTGTCGAGTCCATCAAAGTATCCAGGATCACCTGGAGATCATCCCAATCGGGATTTTGGGTTTTAATTATCATTTTCATTACCCTAGCTACTTTATCTGGGTTTTCCCTGTAGGTGCCGGCTGCTTGTTTCCATATCATTAAATCCCCAGCTGAAAAAGGCACCTTAATATATACCGGTCCTTCTGTCCCCACTCCTTGCCTGAGGGGAGCGATTATTTTCCCTCCCTGTTCATTTATAGTTTCTCCTGCCCTTCGCTGTTGCCGGGTCCTATGTGACACAGGGGAGACTAAAGTCGGGGATTCTCCATCACTACTGCTATCTTCCTTTTCTCTTTTCCCTCCCTGTCCTGGCTCTTCCGGCGGAGCCGACGGCGCAACTTCCAAATCAATATTTCCATTATTCATTTCCCCATAATACTTATTATCCTCTATTGCCTGATGCTGTATACAGCGTCCCTCCTTAGTACATGCACAACAACGTTCCTCAGTTGAAACTTCAAGCACCATTATTCCACAAGCATGCTGCCATTCAGGCTTTCGGCGCAAATAAAAGAATAATTCCACATACGGCAGTTCATCATATTTTCCTTCCCGCTTGAAAAATAGCATCAATTGTAAAATTGTATTATATTGCAATGTTCCATTCTCAGGCCAAGTTTCTTGGTCCTCTAGTTTATACTGTGGCCACCAAATATTACAATAATCAATCAGCTTTCCTTTCCGCATTTCTTGACCAAAACCTCCCTCTTTCCAGTGTGCTAGCAAACACCCCAGCGGGGATGTCCGCGGGATAGGTACATCTTTTCCCAGAATTCCTTTGATCTTTTTCATTTTGAGCTTATGATACAAACCCAAAAGCTGCCAGAGCAGCAGCACACTCTCCCAGAAGCTGCCGGAGCAGCAGCACACTCTCCCAAAGGCTGCTGGAGCAGCAGCGTGCTCTCCCAGAAGCTGCCGGAGCAGCAGCGTGCTCTCCCAGAAGCTGCCGGAGCAGCAGCGTGCTCTCCCAGAAGCTGCCGGAGCAGCAGCACGCTTTCCCAAAAGCTGCCGGAGCAGCAGCACGCTTTCCCAAAAGCTGCCGGAGCAGCAGCACGCTTTCCCAAAAGCTGCCGGAGCAGCAGCGTGCTTACTACATACCAATAATACCAGGTGCTGACCCTTCAGCACAAACCAATACAATTACCAATACCAAACCACCAATGCCGAACCTGCAGAGCTTTCGCTCTGTCTAACGGACGGCGCCTAGGCTTACCCCGGGAGCTCCCTGCCCAACCGAGCGTGGCTTTCGCCGTGTCTGACCGGCAGGCTTTCCCAACCAAATTGGTACCGAATACCCAAAGTTGAAAGCACCTTTGCTTACCGCTCCAGTGGTACGTCGTGAGCAGCGGAGGTCGGTCGTGGTCGACTGCTCCCCGAGAATCCCTCGGTGCCGGCTGGAGCGAAACCGAGACACGATCCGCCTCAGCAGTGCCCACGCCATCCCATCTGGGTCGCCAAAATGTTAGCGTAGCAACCACATAACCACCAAGTGATTATATGAAGGTGCTTTATTCAGCGCTGGAAGCCGGGGCAGGTGCCCAAATCTGGCTTCAAGTCCCGTTACTTCCCAGCCATTATTTATACATCCAACATTACGTAAGGTATACATATTCATTACAGGTTGCAACATCAGCCTCGCATTCCATTCTAATTAGCTCCCCTCCCCTTTGCACATGCGTGGCGCACTCTGGTGGTCGTCCAGATGAAGTAAGGAGTCTTCCTCTCCGCTAAACTTTTCACCTTTCTCACTCGACGCATGCTCCCTCCGCTCCTTGGTTCTGCTTCAACTCATTTCGGCATTTCCAGGCCCTTATCCAAGGTCAGGTTGTACCTGTTCCCTCCCAGGGTTCCCCTTCAACGATTCCTTTAAATGTTCAGTGTACTCCCTAAGTTTCCAGTGTACATAGATTAATTGATAATGTAAGTACATTTGGCAATGCTTAATTATACTGTATGTCCCATCACCTAAGAGACATTAGTAAAACATCCATTCGATTCTCCCCAACACTAACAGTAATACCTCCTCGGGAGGTTGTAATTGCTCCAAAATCTGTTCTAGAACTTGCCCAAATAAACTGGTGGCCCTGTAAACCCTGAGGTAAAACTGTCCATCTGTATTGTTGCTTCCGCCCCCATTTCAGGGTCTTTCTAGTCAGAGGTGAATAGATCTTTGCTCTCAGGGCCTGAGAGCACTCCATTAATAACACTGTTATTCCAGTCTAACAATTTGCTATTTGAATGCCCAATTTCATCAAATCCCTTCCCAACAAGTTAGTCCCTGCCTTTGGTACTTTGTAATTGCCCAGTGATCATTTTATCCCCTACTCTCAGCCCGGTATCCCCCAAAAGTGGGGCTGTTATCCCAGCCCCTTCTACCCCCATCACTTTTAGGGTTTCATTAGTTAATTTAATCCCTGATGCTTTACAAGCCAGTAATGATCTAGCTGCCCCAGTGTATCGGGTTCACATACCAAGGTTCTGGGGGGGGGGGGGGGGGGAGGAGGGGGGAGCAGGCTGCTCCCCCCCACCCCCCTCCTCCCCAATACTTGGGAAACTGACCAAACACCACAGCAAATATACCAAAACTTCTAGACTGTTATTTAGATAATGCCTTCATCCTCTTTCCCTACTCATTCAACTTCCAACAGCTCTGTCAAACACTACGTACCACACCTTTAACACCTTCAATAACCCTTTTTAACACTTCTATCTTTCTCCAGCCTGTACTTTCCCGTTTTCCTTCTCTCCTCCTTCTTCCACGCCGGATATTCCTATTTGAAGTGGCCAGCCTGGCCACACTTCAAAGCCTGTCCCTGAGCTTTCCTTGCCTGCCATTCCTTCATCTCTCTTCCTCTCCTTTCCATCCTGGCCCTGACTCCCCCTGACGATTTTCTTCCTCTTTCTCCAACCCTCTGCCTCACTACCTGCTACGCTGTCAATACCATTAGTTTTGCTCTCTGCTTTTCCTTCTCATCTCCCCTCCCGATATACACCTCCAGGGCCTCCCGCAGGAGGGCCCCTCACAGTGACTGTTCACTACATCCCCCCACCTTCTGGAGCTTTTTCTGTGTATCTTGCCAGGCTTTAATCGCAAAATGAACTTTCAAGAGCCCTCGGGATACCAGGTCCTTGGGATTCATCCACGAGTACTTTCTCATTCTGACCCCAAATCTCTCATATGATTTCTGTGTTGTGCATTATTATTATTCCAGCCAGGATCAGCAAGGATCCTACTAGCTGTTACCTCAAAAAGAAGGACATACCGATCTCTACTTGGAAACGCATCAGTCCGTAGACTCTGACCCACCTAAAGACCCCTGCAACTGACTGAAGGAAAAACAAAACACTTACCCCAAACTGCAGCCCAGGCAGAATGAGCTCTCTGATGGGATGCCTGTGACTCAATTACCATTAGGCCCTGCCTGGAACCCAAAGCCAATCACCTGGGAAAGGGGAGGGGCAAAGCACAAGAAAGTAGAAAGCAGAAAGAGAGCAGGAGGAGCAGCAGCAGTTTTTCTTTTCCTTTATTTTTTTCTAGCTTATCTGAACAGCATGCAGAGTGCAGACCGGAGAACTGGCGTCTCTCTAGAAGCAACAATACCAATGCTTTTACTTCAGCTTTGAATATTGAAATGACAATATGAGAAAGCAAGTTACTGAAGCTAACTGGAATTAGCTCAACCTTTCATCTACGCAGGAAGAAAAATCTAGCAGCATAACAGATTACACCCCAAAAACAAAATCAATGTAGTAACATCACTCACAGGAAAAAAAATGCGCATGCACGGCCCCGAGGCGCCTGCAGTACCCAATTTTCACCAGCAGGTGGCGAAAGAGGGTGCCCGGGTGCGGCACCGCGCATGCGTGGCCCCGAGCCGCCTGCAGTACCCAATTTACCCCAGCAGGCGGCGGCAGAGGGCGCCCGGGGGTGCCACGGCGTATGCGCGGACCCGAGGCGCCTGCAGTACCAAATTTTCCCCAGCAGGTGGCGGAAGAGGGCATCCAAAGGCGCCACCGCGCATGCGCGGCCCCGCGCCGCCTGCAGTACCCTCTTCTCCTCACCGGCAGGTGGCGTTAGGAGCTCAGCAGGGACGGCTTCCCAGCCCATTTTCCCAGAGAAAGCACAAACGAAAACAGCAGAAATTTGCACCCCACGCCGCCTCAGGGAGGAAATGTCTGCCTTCAGCAACGTGCCGCTCACGGCTGGGAAGCCGAGCGGCGGCAAGCTGAAACAGTACATTTTTTATCAGGCCAAAACGGCAGGGAGATAATAACAACGAACCCAACGTGGGCAACGGGATGCTCAGAGCCCAATGACCACAACTCCCGGCTTGCTGGGGGAATGGTGCTCCTGGCGGCTTGACACTGCAGACAGCACAGAGCCAGCCCCAGGCTTCCCCACCTGCAGCCCAGCACCCGCGGACCTGTGCCTGCCACCCCGTGCCATCCCCGCCTGGGCTTTCCCTGTCCCAGCCGCCAATCCCACGGGACCCGGCCTCTGCAACGCCATCCCCTGCCCTGGGGGTCCTGCCAGGAACCCCCAGCCCCCTCCCCACTTGCACCTGTGCAAGCAGCCCCCGCCACACAGGGCAGTCCCCCCAGCCCGGGGAGCAAAGACAGCAGCGAGCTGCCCTCCCCGTCCCACAATAGACAGCTGCCCCCCAACCCGGCAGGGCTGGCCCCACACTCCGATGGGTCGTCAGCATCCAGCGGCCGACAGACACGGGGCCACCCCTCCCCCGGCCCCTGCCCACTCCACACCCACCCCGCTACCGAACCTGCACCCACACACAGACAGCGACAGCCATTTCCCGGGATGGCAACCACCAAAGGGGTAACGGGCCAGAAAGCAAACTTTATTAAACTGCTGTGCAGGACTCCGGGGAAGGGGGGCTGCGGTGGGGCTACCTGCCCGGTCGTTCTCCCCTTCCCCTGGCGGGCAAGGCAAAGAGCGGCATCCGTCTGTCCGTCCCTACGTGGGGAGGGGATGGTGGAAGTGGGCTTCTCACTATCGCTGCTTTGGGCAGTTGTGGAGTAATTGCCTGAAGTAACCAGGCAAATTAAACTCATATTCACCTTTTAAAGAAAGCGTACAGCATCGAAGAAGCTTTCATGGTGGAAGGCAGCTGCGCTACCTAAGCATTCCCTAGGCCTCCAACTTTATATGCTATCGCACTAGGGGAACTCGGTGTGCTGACTCTAAGGAATAGGACGGAGCGTAAAGTGGAGTGGAAACACCACGGATAGACTCTGCGACCAGATGGGGACCCGATGCTCTTGTGCACACTGAGACCGATAAGCTGCACGTTTGCTACCCTGAGCCAACGACCTGTCATGTTTTTAACAAAACACTGCACTCTAGGGAACTTTTGCTCATTCTAGTATCATCATAATACCAAAACACACCTCCATCCCAAAAGCTCCGTGCCTCCAAGGTGCGACCACCCCTCACTGAGGGCGTGCTCTGAGTTTCTCAGACCCGTGTACCATTAAACGAAAGCAAGAAAACTTTTCACCAATCATAACCAAGGTATGCCTGACTAGTCACTCAAGCCCCACCTAAAGGAGAGAAAATAAATGTAAACTGTCTTAAGTGAGAGGGGATGTTAGGGAAGATACCATCACGAAGGATACCTTTCTGACTTCCAGGATCAGTCGATGAGCTGAGCCTCTCTTCCCCCCGCACTGGGACGCCGTGGGGTAATATTTGAACGCTTGGTTGTACCAGGTGTCTCCTTGGAAACATAGAAATCTCTAGAGCCTTTGTGCCTTTTATTGCGTTAACAGCCAGGACGAGTACCTGTGTATTTCATGCGTGCTCGCTTGCTTTCGCGGACAGTGAATTTATCGCCGGGGATCCAAAGAACCTGTGTCCTTGTTGCTGTAATAAACTGCTGTTCATTGCATTGTTCCCAGCCCTGACAGTTCTCATTGAACGCGACTAGAGCGAGGGTGTGCTACGTTATTTAGGTGAATCCGTGACCGTGATAGTTCAGTACCCTGAATCTGACCAGAACCGTAACAGTTAGTCAGCTATGCCCCTTAACGCGACAGTATTTCATAGGGAAAAACATTAAGCCTAAGATTTCCCATGCCTAAGGCCCTGGGGGGCAGGCAGAGAAGGAACCCGAGACTCTTAGCCATGCGACTCCTGAGAATCGCAGCTTACAGTTAGTCACTCACCGTCTTCTGGTCTCACAGGATGAGACAGAGGTATAATTCCTTCCTTCTCCATCTCTCTGGAAAGAGCTTTTCTCCTATCCGTGACAAAGGGAAAAAAAAAGTTGTGATCATGGGAGTCATTACACAAAGCCACACTGTGAATTCACTACTACAGTCAAGATCATTTTTAGTCAAAAACATCTTGGCAGCAATGTTACCACTATAAACATAGCGCTGCAAAAAAAATCAACTCCAGATAGTAAAGGGCAAGCTAAAAGGACAAATAACATGACCGAAGGCGTCTGCAACAACCAGCTGGCAGATGGTTGTCCACAGCCCTTAGATTTCACGGTCGTCTTTCCTGACAAATGAATCCTGGAAGAACAGAAAAGATACACATCGTGCCCACAAAAGCCTTTGGGGAGACTACTGAAAAGAAAACCAAACCGAAAAACTAGAAACAGCAAGCGGCGCGTACATCGGTTTTGTTAACAGAGTAACACTAACTAGAAATTTTCACGTTCTTTGCCCTCTACCTTGAAGAAGTCACCCAATTCTGTTGGTGTTCACCATCAGTTTTTGTTTTTGTGTTTTTTTATTTTATATTTTCTCATGGACATCCGAGGAAAACATTTCGAGTCCCTGTCATCAAGGGAGGAGAGAAAAAAAAAAAAGAAAAAAAGAGAGGGATGAGGGGGGAAGAAGCGCAGCCATTCCTTGCCTCGGTAACGCGAGCAAAAAGCTCAGGCGCTCGGCAACAATGTGCTTTGAAAGACAAAACATAGAAGAAACTGCACGTTATTTAATCTCAGCTATACAGTCACATGTATTTGCACCTGCTCATTTATTCATCTGCCAGTTTATTTTGCTACAGACGCTACAGAACATAGAAACTGCAAGGTTACTACTACCTTTTGTAACCGATGGGATCTTTGGTAGGAATAGCTATCTAAAAGAGCCAACAAAATCTCCTTCGTTGACAGCCGTCTGAACTTTTATTGTCTAAAAACAGTCCTACAAACATCCCCCAGGATGCTCAACTTCAGAAACTTTCCGTTCAACTTGAGGCAGAACAAGCCCTTACCCTGGACACCTTAATCTGGCTCTCCACTGTTAGCAGAGTAGCACTCTGATACTGTCCGGTACACGCTGCAGCCTACTCGCTTACGTGTATTTACTGCAGCCTGGTTCGATACACTCACAGAGAGACCCATGAAAAATCCACCCTTTCTTTCAGAAAAAAAATAAATAAAATAAATATGACACAGTAAGGAAGAAAAGCTGAACATACGGGATGCGGTCCTTTACCGAGGGGCATATCCAACATAGGCACACGGAGTTTTTGGGCACGTGAGTGATCATCTACAACAGCTATCGGGACAAGCCAAACGCAGGCACACGAGCCTCAATTTAAAAAACACGTTAAGTTCCTTTATAGCTTATGGAAACAACAAATCTACAGCTTAGATGCATTTAGATTGCATCTGATTAGAGATTGCCTCCTTCAAAATGCACAGGGAGGTGGGGAAACCAGCCTTTCAAACCTATTGCCTAACAAGAGACGGCCTTTCTCCTCCATAGGTTAAGTTCTTCCAAGCATCGTCCTGTTTCTGGATTTTCAGAATCACAGAATCATCTAGGTTGGAAGAGACCTCCAAGGTCACCTAGTCCAACCTCTGACCTAACACTAACAAGTCCTCCACTAAACCATATCACTAAGCTCTACATCTAAATGTCCTTTAAAGACCTCCAGGGATGGTGACTCAAACACTTCCCTGGGCAGCCTATTCCAATGCCTAACAACCCGTTCGGTAAAGAAGTTTTTTCTAATATCTATCCTAAACCTCCCCTGGCGCAACTTTAGCCCATTCCTCCTCATCCTATCTCCGGGCATGTGGGAGAATAGACCAACCCCCACCTCGCTACAGCCTCCTTTAAGGTACCTGTAGAGTGCGATAAGGTCGCCCCTGAGCCTCCTCTTTTCCAGACTGAACAATCCCAGCTCCTTCAGCCGCTCCTCGTAAGACTTGTTCTCCAGACCCATTCACCAACTTCATTGTCCTTCTCTGGACACGCTCGAGCACCTCGATGTCCTTCTTGTTGTGAGGGGTCCAAAACTGAACACAGTACCCGAGGTGTGGCCTCACCAGAGCCGAGTACAGCGACAGCCACAACGGGATAGTCCTACCAGCATGAGTCGGGGATGCTTCCCTGGGGGTTTATTTGATGCTGAGGTAGGTTTCCTGCGGGTACAAGTAACATAGCACAAGATGGAAAGTAAGCTAAGGTACTTTCTGCAGCACAACACTTGTGCGATATTGGACCTGAGGGGACCACTCAAAGCCTGCAATCACTGAACGAGTATGTAGGGAGCCCTACAGGAAACAGAGCTTATGTTCTGCGAAGCTCTTTTCCTGTTGAGAAGAGGACCTTGTATTCAGTGTCTTTACTGAAATTTAGGCTACTTCCTAGTCGTTTTGGCATGTTAGCCTTTGTAGAAGCCAAGAGATTTTAAACTGCCAAGCACCATTTATAATTCTTGTTTTCCGACTACAGGAAATTTCAATAGGGACGCTAGTTAATAGAAAAGTCTGTCTGTTTCATGCAAATCAAGTAGCTAAACCACGGACAGGAGTCTGCAGAAAGAATACTTTAAAAGGTGAATTTAAAGAGAAGGATAATACTTTGTTTTAGCTTTGCTTCTGATAAACTAGACTGAACCTAGTAAGAAGTGTTATCTAAATTTGAAATTGTGATGCTCTTGGAAAGCTCTGCTTTAGTAGAAGCAGTAACCATATCATAGGTGGCACTTAACAGCTGGTTGTCCGTGTCCTCCTGCCCCATCTATGCTTGTAAAATTCACAGAAATTCTTTTTCCACAAACCCGTACAGCTTGTACTAGCAGATCCAGCTGCCAGAGCCTCACTGAGAAATCTCTCTAGCAAGGTCACAGTAGAAAGAAAAATATTCCAGAGGTGAGAATGGTAAACAGCAAGAGAACATGCGTGCCCCACTGGTATCTATCAAGAAAACAAGTATTAGCCCATGTCCAAGTATTCCTCTAAATGTCATGCAAACACTCATCTATAGAAACTCCTTGGTTTTAAGTTACATACAGATATGTATAGCCATTACACAGCCATGCATGCTTCAGTTCTTAGTCTACTGAGAATCAAGCCAATTCTCATGGGAATTTTATTTACTCAGTATTTTCTTAAGTCATCTGCATTGTGTCTATGTAACGCAAGTAAGATGCATTTGCTGTGCATCCAGATGGGTGGGCTCTAAGTGCTGTAAGGACAGAAAAAAATTCTCACATTAGAAAGGTGAAATGAAAACTGCTATTAACCATCACACATTTGTTACTTCATAAAATATATTTAATTAAAAATAAAGTATCAAACACTAGGTTGATGGAATATTGTTAAACTACTTTGCTTTCAATTATTTATAGACTAAATTAAGCTTGTCTACTTCTCTAAAAGACCTTACATTTTTATCTCCAAAACCATAATACTTGGGGGGGGGGGGGGGGGGGGGGGGGGCAGGGAACAAAACACGACAGATGCTGTTTAGATCACTATCTCAGAAAAAAAGAACACATACATATCAGGCGTTTCATGCTGTGGAGGTTTCACTTCTGTCCTGGATGTATCACACACCTGTCTGCATGAGATGAACAGACTGCACTTCTGGAAACCAGTAAGATTATAATGCTCTCAAAACTCAAAATCTAAGCTCTCAACAGACATATCTAAACAATTTGAAACAAAAGAAAGTGCAATCTGTTTCCTTCAGCTTTAGGAAGTCACAGTGGCAGATGACCAAATGTACAGTCAGTTGGATATAAAACCTTCTACTCATATGACCAACAGTTACTGCAGGAAGAAAGACAGACACAGTATCAGTGTATCATAGGAAGCTGTTCATAGACATAAGACTTCATGCATGGTTCCATGCAAGTTTCTTTATGCTGTTTCTTTACTGTTAATTCCATTTTAATGGATTCCAAACCCTTTATTTCTGAGGGTCTGATTCATTCTGATTGCTTCTTCTCTGGTATTTCATCCGTGTCTCTTGCATAAAATTTCTGAAGGCTGGTTCTTCATGACTCTCCTCAGTAACTGGGAGAAAACAAACAAACAAACAAACACAGTTCACTATTTCAGCATTCATTCTACTTGTGTTCCTAAAGAAAGCTAGAGTCAGGCTAGTCAGAGTGACACTGAAAGTCTACTTGGTCTTCAATTTCATTACAAGAGAAAAGAAAGAAGGGATCTTAAATATGAATGGAACAGGGAAAGTATGAAGATAGTCTGTGAGCTATATAACACAGTATCACACACTGTTAAGAACTTAAAAGATTATTTTAAGACCAAGAGTGACAAGAAAAGGGAAGAAAGACAGGGATGGGAACTGTAAGACCATAAAGAAGATGAAACATGCATTAAACAGGTTCGGGGTCACTGCATGCATGGCCCAAACGTAACAAGTTCTCTGGTGAACACATATTGTTTTACGCATTGTTGTATTAAAAATAATTACTTGAATACACAATTTACAATTGAACTTTCACAAAGATTACAGTGTGGAATCACTGGACTGAGCAGTGTGGCTGGGCTACTGCTATAAATTCATATACTTATATTTAGGTGACCAAACGTTTGCTTGTCTCCTAGGCTCTTGTTACAGCTAATACAGCTAATGAAATACAGATAATATTTCATGCCTAGACAAGCAGCTTTTAGATCAGAACAGATCTCTCCTTCCCTTACCTTCATGGTCAATGTCATCAGTATCACTCTCCCTCTCTTCTTCTTCCTCATCAAGAGTTCCTCGTGTTAGGATCAGCTCAGAGGGACCCATTGCAGAAGCATCATCAGACCCTTGGAAGGAACAGAAATGGCTATACACAAAACAGCATGCTAACAATAAGTTAGCTCACTCCCTGACAACTTCTATTTACATACAACAAAAACAAGTACCTACTCTAAAGGAACAGAAAGCTACTTACAGGTTCCAAAGATACAGGACAGGCTGTAACAACATCATACTGAACTCCTCATATAAGGTAACAGCTGAACCAAGAGCAGAGCTTTCTCATTGTCTATTTTGACTATTTCACCTTTTCTAAAATACTTGATTACTCACACTATGCCCATTGCTTTACCCACACACTAGGGTTTCCTCTTCTCATGTCTGCGACTAACACATGGGAGAGATAAGTCTGACCCATCCCACAGGAAGAGACATCCCACTCCACTAAGATGAAGCTGCTTTCATGCTTTTACAGTGAAGACAGAAAAGCACCATGCTACTTTTCAAGGCAGGCTCTTCAGAGAACTTCTGCAGTAAATGTAATATTGCTAGTAAGATACCTGCAAGTGGGTTGTTGCCCTGCATACACACAGTGCCCATGTCCTTCCACAAGTGTTCCAGCTGATCTCTCTTTTGTTTATTTTGAGCTTTCTCCTGTGGGTACAAAGTTACATTTGGCTTATGAACACTTTTAAAACATACCTCACTCAATACTTGCAGTCTGTCCTCTGGGGTGGGGTGGGGAAGTCAACAAGCATGTCTTACATTACAACTAAATCATAGAATCATAAAGGTTGGAAAAGACCTCCAAGATCATCTGGTCCAACCATCACCCTACTACTAATGTCACCCACTAAACCATGTCCCTAAGCACCATGTCCAACCTTTCCTTAAACACCCCCAGGGACGGTGATGCCACCACCTCCCTGGGCAACCTGTTCCAATGCCTGACTGCTCTTTCTGAGAATAAATTTCTCCTAATTTCCAACCTAAGCCTTCCCTGGCGCAGCTGGAGGCCACTCCTTCTTGTCCTATCACTGGTTATCTGTGAGAAGAGGCTGACCCCCAGCTCCCCACAACTTCCTTTCAGGCAGTTGGAGAGAGCAATAAGGTCTCCCCTGAGCCTCCTCTTCTCCAGACTAAACAACCCCAGTTCCCTCAGCCGCTCCTCACAGGACTTGGATTCCAGGCCCTTCACCAGCTTCGTAGCCCTTCTCTGGACACGCTCCAGGGCCTCGATGTCCTTCTTGTAATGAGAGGCCCAAAACAGAACACAGTATTGGAGATGTGACCTCCCCAGAGCAGAGTATAGGGGGATGATCACCTCATTTGTCCTGCTGGCTACAGTATTCCTCATACAAGCCATCCTGTTACATAGAATGCTATTGGCCTTCTTGGTCACCTGGGCACACTGCGGGCTCATGCTCAGGCGAGCATTGACCAACAACCCCAGATCCTTTTCCTCTTCACAGCTTTCCAGCCACTCTGCCCCAAGCTTGTAGCGCTGCATGGGGTTGTTGTGGCCAAAGTGCAGGACCCAGCACTTTGACATGTTGAACCTCATCCCATCGGCCCCTGCCCATCGACCCATCCTGTCCAGGTCCCTCCGCAGGGCCTTCTTACCCTCCAGCAGCTTGACACTTCCCCCCAGCGTGGTGTCATCTGCAAACGTACTGAGGGTGCTCGCAATTCCCTCATCCAAGTCATCAATAAAGATATAAAAGAAGATGGGCCCCAACACCGACCCCCGGGGAACACCAATGGTGACTGGTCACCAGCTGGATTTCACTCCGTTCACCACTACTCTGTGGGCCCGGCCACCCAGCCAGTTTTTAACCTAGCAAAGAGTATACCTGTCCAAGCCATGGACTTCCAGCTTCTCCAGGAGAATACTGTGGAAGAATGTGTCAAAAGCTTTGCTGAAATCTAGGCAGACTATGTCAACAGCCTTTCTGTCATCCACCAGGTGGGTCACCCAGTCACAGAAGGAGATGAGGATGGTCAGGCAGCACTTGCCTTTCATGAACCCATGCTGACCGGGCTTGATCCCCTAGTTGTCCCACATATGCTGTATGATTGCATTCAAGATGACCTGTTCTGTCACCTTTCCTGGCACTGTGGTCAGGCTGACAGGCCTGTAGTTCCCCGGGTCCTCCTTACGACCCTTCTTAAAGACGGGCGTCACATTGGCAAGTCTCCAGTCATCCGGGACCTCTCCAGATGACCAGGACCGCTAATAGATGAAGAAAAGCAGCCCAGCAATCACATCCGCCAACTCCCTCAGCACCCTCGGGTGGATCCCATCTGGCCCCATGGACTTGTGACAGTCCAGGTGGAGCAGCAGGTCTCTAACTGTTTCCACCTTAACTGTGGGTGGTTTCTTCTTCTCCCCGTCCCAGACTTCCAGCTCGGGAGGCTGAGTACCCTGAGGGTAAGTGGTCTGACTAGTAAAGACAGATGTAAAGAAGGCATTAAGAACCTTAGCCTTCTCCTTATCCTCAGTAGTCACATTCCCCCGTGTCCAGTAAAGGATGGAGATTCTCCTTGGCCCTCTTTTTACCACCAATATATTTGTAAAAACATTTTTTTGTTATCCTTAACCATAGTGACCAGATTGAGCTTGCGTTGGGCTTTAGACTTCCTTATTTTTTCTCTGCATAAACTCGCAACTTCCTTTTACTCTCCCCGAGTTGCCCGTCCCTTCTTCCACTGGACATAAACTCTCTTTTTCTCCCAGACACTCAGCAAAAGTTCCCTGTTCGGCCATGCTGCTCTTCATCCCCACCAGCTCATCTTATGGCACATGGGGAATGCCCGCTCCTGCGCCTTTGAGATTTCCTTCTTGAGGAGCATCGAGCCTTCCTGAACCTTAAGGACTGACTCCCAAGGGACCTTCCCTACCAGTTTCCTGAACAATTCAAAGTCTGCCCTCCGCAAGTCCAAGGTAGCAGCTCTACTGGCCCCCCCTCCCCCGCTGACTTCACCAAGAATTGACCACAAAATGGTAGAGTTCTCTGTCCAAGACAGCTCCCAACCACCACATCTCCCACCGGTCCTTTTCTGTTTGTGAACAGTAGGTCTAGTGGTGCACCCCCCCGCTAGACTCACTGACCAGCTGAGTCAGGAAGCTATCTTCCACACACTCCAGGAACCTCCTAGACTGCCTCCTAAGGGCTGTATTGTCTTTCCAGCATGTGTCCAGGAAGTCCTCCATGAGAACAAACACTGGCGATTGCACGACTTCCACCAGCTGCTTGTAAAACACCTCATCTGTATCTTCATCCTGGTTTGGCAGTCTATAAAAGACCCCCACCAGGATGTCCGCCTTGCCTTGTTGGTCATTCCCCTGATCCTTAAAGTTACACGGAACTTTTGTTTAAGCATGGAAAGCAACCTCCAGCATGAACTTAATGAAAATTTTCAGCAGCATCTGGAAAACAAACTTGGTGAATTTGTGCCCGCAGAGAACTACCCTTGCACAGTCAGAACTCAAGACAAGCAAAGCTACTCATTTTGGTACTCCAGTCTTCATTATTAATTGTCTCAGTTAAAACAGTAAACTTGACTGGTACAGAAAGATGCAGTGATATTCTCAACAAACCACCTTGGAAAGTTTTTTTTTAAAAAAAAACAAAAGTATCCTTCTGAACAGAAAATACCTCAATCATTTTCTCACAATCTGCCCTAATAAACTTGAATTATTTAGCACTAGAACATTGATCAACATCTATTTTACAAAACATCTGCGGTTTTGTAAAGATATGCTCCACGAAGCCTGGGGAAAAAAAGACAGATTGCGAGCTTCAGGGCAACACTTTTTCCACACCATGTATGAATAGTAAATGAAATGTTAGATCCTCCCCATGCAGAGGCAACTGTACGTATAAAATTGACCCCCAAGATACACTGCCTCAGTATACAATAGTTAAAAATACTTACCAATGTTTTCCTCAGACGCTCATATTCTGGACGATATTCCCTGCAAATATAAATACATGGAGTGCATTCACTCTCAATTAATACATCATTCATATTAAGTACGGATCATTTTGGAGGTTTGTTTGTATCCCAAACAAGTTTTTTTACGCTTTCATGCTTGAGAGAGGTTTCAAAAAGACAAATGGTACTTTTACCTGCATTTGGATTCTGAAACTAGAGGATGAAAAATAAGTAAAAACAAACAAACATAATTCATTAAAATGCCAAACCTTTCTCACACATTTTTGTTGGACAAAATAATAAAAAAAACCTGCCCAATAGAGGTAGCTGTTTCACTACCATACCTAAACAGCAGATCACTTACTCTCCTCTAACTACAGACATAGCTTTCTTTGCCAGCACCTGTGCATCCTGAGACAGTTCAGTGGGAACTCATACAGGAAGACAACACATTATCCTGCTCAGCTACTCCCGAGCACATCACAGGAGGGCCATCACCCCCATGGTCCAGGCATGAAATCCATCATCATGAGTCATAAGGAATAGCTATCTGGATCACCTTATGAGGATGGGGGTGGCTGCCTAGGTGTGTGGGACACATTATGGGGTTCAGGGAAAGAGCATCTGGCGATTGCATGGGATTTATTATGCAACGTTTAGAGAAGGAACCAAAGGCAGGAAAAGGGAGGGATTTAGACTGGGGGAGAAACAAGCATGAGATATAGAGGGATAAGGAAACAAAAGGCTCTGTTCATAGGTAAGCAGTAACTAATCAGCATGCTTGTTTGGTCATGCCCTGCACCTGATAAAAACAGTCTGTCTTGTCACCTTATTAAACTCCACCTTCAAATACTTTCTAGTAAGAGAAGACACTTGCTCTGTGTACGTGTGTGCATAGGGGTCTGTGGTATCAGTGACTAAGCAAGTGCAGATTCATCAGTGAGTGTGTGATTGTTAGTGAAGATCACGCTTAACTAGCTGAAGAGCAAGTGAAGATCAAGCCAGAGTAGCTGGAGGGTAGGTAAAGTGGTCTGGGAGTCAGTGCAACAGGAAGGTGGACACCTATGGGTGTCAGAGTGCCTGTGTATCTCTAGGGGCAAGAGCACATGGGAGTCAGCTACTGGGACCAGGCAATCCCAGCGAGTGCATGGGAGATAGTCTGTATCATCAACCGGAGCAGGGCTAGAGTCTCAAAGGCTCATATATCCAGGTGGCAGCTACTGCGAGAAAGGGATCCAGAGGTAACTATTGAGCAGACTGAGCCTCTGAGCCCAGCTGCTGGAGGGATCCACGTTGTACATATGTATATAAATTCCCACTAACAGACCTTCATCCTGCTCAGACAGAAATGGGGACAGAATAAAGCCATTGAAGCTACGTTCATGTGAGTGCTCTTTGTATCCGTCCGATCTGCATGGCTTGATGTATACATTTCTGTGGTGTATACATATGCCTTATGTGCATGTACCTACCGGGAGTACACCTCCAGCTTCACTACTGGTTGGACCTGGGGACATGAAGTTGTAGCAGCCTTTCTCAGGCTGTCTGATCCAGCATGACATATTTTCCTCTAACAGTAGTCTATGGTCTGTCTTAGCTATTTCCATGTAACCCAAGTTAGTGGATTTCCTTTCTAATTTTATAGAGCAGTCTGGCAGTATTTCGTGAGGAGGAATCCACTAACAGCACATTCTCAAAGAATTCTTGAATTTCAGCTAGCTCGCCTTCTCTGTCTACTTCTTTCTGAGGGCAATTCAAAGCTTGATCATAATACAGAACCAGATCAAAAACCTTAACTTCACAAGTTTGCTGGCATAGCTGGCTTTTACTTTTTATCACTGAATAGCACAAAAATTCACCACTGCATAGGTTATTTTAATTGCTTCATTTTATGCTGACTCTTAGATTTAAGAGTATTATAAACCTTATGTTACCTTGGCTTGAAAAGTGAACACTCCTTCAAATCAAGGGAGTGTGTTCATGAATCAGTAAGTTCAGCAAGTATTTAGAGGGTCAGGAACCAAAGTATCACCTTACCTCTCATATTCATCTACAGCTTTAGAAAGCTGAACAAAAAAATCATCCAGTCCTGTGCCTAGCACAGCAGAAACACCAACCACCTGTAAAAGAAAGCCATATACCAGAACTGAACAGTAACTGAACCAAGTTTTTAGGTAACTGATGGATGATGAGAGCTGGGAAGACTAAACAGTGCCTTGGAAAAAATACCTAAGGGAATCTAGTGATAACCATTTAATCAGCAGCATGAGAGTAAGCAGTAATACTGTACTTCTGTCACTCCTACTTTCAACCTCGTTCTCCACCTAGTTGTTAATGTTTGGTACCCTCTGCTCCCCGTCCCCCTTTACCTAAGCTCTTATTTAACCCAGGAAGCTGGGCTTTATTGTTTCTTATAAAGTTTATTGCAGGAAAAGGGAAAACAAACAAACACAACAACGCCACAGTTAAGAAAAGAAAGCCTGGTTTTACAGACCACTCTTGTGCCTCCAGTCTCAATACCCCCACAAACAGAGTTAAGATAATACAGCACCTAAACGTAATGAACAAGATGGGGAAATTGTGGTGGTTTCACACTGATGGGCAGCTAAGCTTCACCAGTCTCTCAAAGCCCCCCCCTCTTCAAGGGAACTGAGGGAGAAAATATGATAAAAAAAGGGCTCAGGTGATGAGAAGGATAGGGAGATTGCTCACCAGTTACCATCACAGGCAAAACAGTCTCAGCATACGGAGATTAATGTAATTTATTGCTAACTACTAACAGAGTAGAATAGTGAGACACTAAAAACACCTTTCCCCTAATCAACCCTCTTCTACCTCCACACACACACACACACACTCCACCAAGCAGCAGAGGGAAACAGGGGTTGTGGCCAGTCCATAATGGCTTCATTATCTACTGCTCCTTCATCTTCACTCTCTTCCCCTGCTCCAGCATGGGCTCTCCAGGGGCTTGCAGCATGGATATCTGCTCTGCCATGGTACACCACAAGCTGCATGGGACAGCCTGCTCCACCATGGTTCTCTCCACAGGCTGCCGGGAAACTTCTGTTCTGGCACCTGAAGCTCCTTCTTCACTGATCTTGGTGTCTGCAGGGTTTTTTCTACATTTTCTCACTTCTCTCTCTCAACTGCTGTTGTGCAGTATTTTTTTTGTTTTGTAAATATATACTCTCAAAAGAGGTGCAACCAGTGTTGCTCATTGGCTCAGCTTTGGCCAGCAGTGGGTCCCTTTTGCAGCCAGCTGGAACTGATTCTTACCTAACATGTGGCAGCTTCTAGACTCTTCTCATAGCAGCCAATCCTGCAGTCCCCCCACCCCACAAACAAAATCTTGCCACATAAGCCCAATACAGGCAATAAACAATAATAATAATAATAATAATCAAGCCTGTCTTCTATTGGTTACTGTTAGCAGCCCAAGTTGTCATTCAGAACATAATATTTTAAGTTGTTAGTATAACTGCTGCAGTATCAGCGTACTAAAAATAAGCAGCAAAACAGACCACAAGAACTGACCTTTTGTCTCTGAAATTCTGTCTCTGTATTTAGCTGAAGCACATTTAAAAAATGCATGCAGTCTACCTGCAAATAAGGACTGGGAAGTACTTTAGTCATGCATATGGCACCATTCCAGTCATTTTTGAAATATTGGATGTTGTTCTCCATAGACATTTAAAATATTCTTGTTTTAGCTCTATTCTATCTACATAAATGGAATCATTTATTTTGTCTTTCTTGTAATATCCATAAAAAATACAATTGTTTGCTCTTTCTTAAGTAAAAGCTAATGCAAAGCACAACTGTCTGAACCCACTTGGCACAGGCTATGGAATCATTATCATATTCCAACATACGGTGTTTTCAGAGAAACTTAATGGATTTGTCCTCTCAACACCTGATAAATGTAAAAAACTTTCACTTGTCTCAGCAAATATACAGTTTTTTGCCTTGCTTTTGAGATTATTTCCCTTCTTTCTACATAGAAAATTGCCTAGCTGTACTTGACACTTCCAGAAAAAGGAACATTATCTCATATGGGAGACTTTACAACACAGAATATTACCTTTTAGCAGCCTATCTTACCTTTTTTCCAATGATTAATCGCAATTTAAATGCCACTCAGCGTGACAAGGAACTGCAGTTACTTTATGTTCAAACCAGCAAATCATCTCCCCTAAAGAAAGGTTCGGGAACAGATTCCAATTCAAAAGGGTGGTACAAAGCTCTTTTACAGGATAGAATGGTTGAGGCTGGAATATACCTCTGGAGATCACCTAGCCCACCATCTTCTGCTCAAAAAGCAGGATTAATTAGAACAGGCTGCTTAAGATCTTGTCCAAACAAGCTTTGAGTATCTCCAAAGGCAGAGATTCCACAACCTCTCTGGACAACCTTTTTCCAGGGCTCAGTCACCCTACAGAAAAACTCCCCCCCACACTTCTGTTTAAACAACTTCCTGAATTTCACTTCATGTCTGTTGCTTCTTGTTCTTCACCACTGAAAAGAGTCTGCCTCTGTTATCTTTACTTCTTTCCATCAGGTATTTATATACATAGGTAATGTCCTCCTTGAGCTCCTTCTCTTCTCCAGGCTTTTGTGAAAGTTAGTTAAAAAAAAGGAGTCTTACCTTCAATGAACTGTAAAATTCATCCAACACTAAACTCATAGAACGAGTCAGGTTACTGACATAGGATGTCTCTTGATTCAGGGCATCTTGAAAAGTCTCAAAGTCCTGCATCCATTCTACCGCAAAACTGTGGTCAATAATGTCAGTCTGGAAGGAGAAGACAGCACTTTCAGAAGTAATAATGATTCATTCTTTGTTCACAGCCTAAGGGTAATTAAAAAATAATAACCTGTTTTAAACTTACTCTAATAATGCTGACCTTTTCAAAATATTCAGCCCTGGTCTGAAGTTTTCCAAGGTCCGTTTTTAGTCAAACCAACTACTTCAATACAGGAAGTGGGGAAAAAAAGAAAAAAACAGCACTATCTCAGTATGAAGGAGTGTTTAAGGAAACTACTGGAAGTCTGGTTATAAAAGTTTCTACGGTTTACTGGAAAGGGGCATCCAAAAATTGCTGTATAAAACAGCTTAATTTGTAAATACTACATTGTATAATTAAGGCCAGACAAGAACAGTCTTCGCTGAAGATGCCATCCTTTCTTGATTGGCTTGGGGGCTGTGGGGCATTTCCTTGCTGGGTAACAGACTACAGGACCTTTATAAATGGAACTGTGCTCTGACCTCAAGAAGCTATAATCTAAACTCAGAGCAAGACCATGGTCACAAAACAGGAGAGATGGTTCCATAATTTTACATGGATTAGTAAGTGAACAGTCTATTAAAGAATTTTATAAACAAATCACAGTTCATGCAAATCCTCAGTTATTACAATATAAACATCTAAAACAGATAGATATATTTAATTTCTCAGCATCAGTAGGAAGGAGTATTTCCTACTATTATTTAAAAGATTTGTGATGGAACTGAATCCATCAAGGGTCCAAAGCCTATTTAGAGACAACTTGATTAAATTCTATAAAGAAAATTGAATCAATTCTATAATTTAGTGGCTTTTTTATTTTCATCTACAAATCTAACATCCTGTAAATCTATGTCATAGAATCATAGAATGGCTTGGGTTGGAAGGGACCTTAAAGATCACCACGTTCCAACCCCCCTGCCACAGGCAGGGACACCTTCTACTAGACCAGGTTGCCCAAAGCCCCATCCACGTCGGCCTTGAACACTTCAGGGGATGGGGCATCAACAGCTTCTCTGGGCAACCTGTTCCAGTGCCTCACCACCCTCACAGTGAAGAATTTCTTCCTAATATCTAATTTAAATCTACCCTCTTTTACTTTAAAAGCATTACCCCTTGTTTTATCCCAGATAAAGTCTCTCCCCATCTTTCCTGTAGGCCCTTAAAATACTGGAAGGCCACTATAAGGTCTACCCACAATCTTCTCTTTTTTAGGCTAAATAACCCAAGCTTTCTCAGCCTTTCTTCATATGAGGCGCACCATGAAGTTATGAATCCTAAACCTTGGGCCTACCTTTCTTTACACATACTAACGAAGTCACATTTTTTTTAGTCTTTCCAGAAATCCGTTTTGTTAAGATTGATTTTTCTAACCTCATGCCTTTTTCTATAAAAAATGCTTAACAGCTTATTCTACAATTACTGTCTAGAGTTAGAAAGAAAACAGCGCACAAAAACTTGCTAAGTAAGCACACAGGTATTAAAGACAAGCATGGTAGGGATCACTGGGAACATGACTGTAGTTAGAGCACATCAGACACTAATCACTGAGTAAGAAGGGGTGAAGTAAAATTTCGCATTCAAAGCATTGGCCTTCTAAAGGAAGCATGCAAGATACACAAGCGCACACAAAAACTGCTATGTTGGGGAACATCTAATTGAATATGAAGGCTGGAAGGATGCCTGTGGGGAGAAGAAAGAACACTCACAACAGAAATCTAATGAGAGTCTTCTAACTTCTTGAAATTATGTTAAAGGAGCTGGCTAGATGTCAAGTTTAAAAGCATTCCTTTTAGGCTCCAGAACAGTACTTTACACAGCAATGCAGGCATAGCCTCAGCCTAGTAAATACCTGCTTTCTAGCAGATACTAGTACATTTTAAGTGTAAGCAATTAGAACCAGACATGTTCTGTTAAGTTCTGCCTGCTAAAAAACATGGGACTCCTTCCTGAAAACAGGCAGGTGTTACACAATTTCTGCTGTAAGTCATCAGCTTAGTTCTGAGAACCCAGGATTAAGGCAATTGTTTTGACAAAGCAGTGGAAAGTAAGGGCAGATTCAGTAATGAACTTACATTACAAAATTGAGTTTCCTTATAGCATAGGGTTAAGCTTTTAGGAAGGGAGGCCCATCCATGGATAGCATACTTAAAACCGAGTGTAGATGAAAAACATAAAACCGTCAAAGTGTTTACACAAAGTTCTCTCAATCTTCTGTCCGAGACAGCAACAGGCAGGGTGCCTCAAGGTTCTTACAGCCACCTGGTGACTCCCTTTGTTCCTTCTTAATATAGCCATGGGAAATAATCAACAAACATGCTTTATACATCACAAAAGGAATGCTGAAGCAGTGGGGATTTCTCTTGGCCAGGGTCCCAACATTATACATGCAAAGACTAAGAATAGGACTAGCATCAGTCACCCAGCCAGCTTCAAAGCAGGGAAAATCTACACCTGTAATATGGACATTTAGTGTTTCATAAGCACTAGAAATAGATTTGAAACATATATTTTACAAAATTCACACACACACAAAAAAATTTAGGAATAATCCGAAAACCTCAAATCAAACCTGTAACAGATACTGCAAAACATTTTTCAAATTGTTAGTATCATGTCTGATTTCAATGTTTCAGTGTAACTGCATGTCCCTGATTTTTCTTTTGCCTTTCTTTGCCAAATTAAAGACCACTTCTAGATTCAGTTTTCAGCCTGCAGCTCCTTCTCAGCCTTTTTCCTTTCTTTTTCCAGAAGAAACATAGTATTGTAGTAAGATGAAGACACTACGTTAAAGCAAGCTAAGCAGAACAATGTTCTACTGGAACACAGGAACCACAGCCTTAATTTACCTTGTTCATGACAACAATGAAAGGTAGTTTTGTCTTGTATAGGATACTAGAAGGAAAAATAAAAAAAAAGAACCATTAAAAAATTAATTTAATACCCATTAAAATAGAAAAAATACTACGCATAAGGCAGATAAGACTTGTGCGAAACTGCATACATGTGGCTTTGAAAAGAAAATATTTTTCTCTGCATCAATTATAAATGATGGATGATAATTTTCAACCAGATCCTGCGTACTGAAGTTGAACAGTATGTCTCCCAACAGATATGAGCACGCATCTGTAAAATATATAATCTCCTTCTACACACCCAGTTGATTTTGATTACTGTTTTCTGATTCTCAGATCCCAGTTCTTATTATCCTTGCAGTCTCTAATTATTTTGACTCAAGTCAAAATCAGTTTTGAGAAATTATTCTTGATCAATGAATTCAAATAACTCGAAATACCTGTAAAGCAAGACTACCTTGAAACATGAGTTTACATTGTCATGTCACTGTATGTATTCCAATATCCTCCGCTCAACTCTAATTTCAGAAAATGCAACACGTCACATGACATATTTGCATACTCCTTTTTTTGCATACTCCTATCACAATGATACAGCAATTGACCTTGGTAGAAGGACTAATAGTTTTTTTTAAAACCATTTACCAACATTTACCATAAATTAAGAAAGCTCTAAATATGATCTTTACATAGGTATTCAGTTGGTTTAACGTAAAAGAAAGCAGAGAAATCCATGTATGAGAAGGAAGTCAATAAATCAGGAGACAGAATGTGTTCACATGACCTCATACCATGCTGAGCTCAAGACAAATCTAGAAGAGTCACTGAAAACCTCAAGAATAATAAAAAAGGAGTGACATCATATTGTGGGTTTACAAGAAGGGACTCAAACTAGCCTATCTTGATACATCTTTAGATAAATGATTTTATAAGCAACAGGCAATTAGTTAGATGTAATCTAACTATCCATCATCAAACTGAAGTCTCATGGATTATTTAATGTTTTCAGTGGGAGCTTTGACCAGATGACCTCCAGACCTCCTTTGGTACCTAAATTATTTTGTTTATCCAATGGGGAAACCACTGAGACAGACAATAACCAAAACAGCAGGTTAAGTATCTCAATAGGAAGTATCATAACGCTAAAAAGGGAACGAGTATGTTTTTTGTTTGGTTTGTGTTTTTTTTAATTCCCAGTAACAGCTTAGTCTAAATAGGAAAAAAAAAAAACTAGCACGTAAATGCTATTGCAACAAACTAGCTTTTAAGACAGAAAGATGCTAAACAAAGACAAATCCCAGACTCAAGCAAGATTTATCCACAATGGTGCTTTTAATCAACAGCTAAATTCAGTCTTGACTGGGAAAGTTGAGTGGTTTCATATCTAGTACACCTGAAGAGTCTAGTAACATTGCCAGAAAGAGCAAATAAAAGTCACAGATTTTAAGAAGCGAGAGCAAAGACAGGGCTTTCTCATCAACAAGCTGCTATGTATTAAAAGGGACAAGCTACAGTAAGCCATAAACTCAAACAGCTGCTGAACACACATTAGCAGGAGATGCTATACTGTTACACTATTGTCTGATTTGCGTAACAGTTGAGGAACAAAGGAAAAAAAACAAAGAGCTTACGAACAATCACATACTCTAAAAATGACACATTTTTCTTACTTCTGTTCTCTGTTTTCATTTTTGGGATGTGTCCCCACCCGTATATTCTTCATTGGGGTGAACAGGACAACACAGCAACGCACAAGAGTGCTCCCACAAGTATAAATCACAGCGTGAAAAGCATCAGAAGGATTTATAGGTGTAGACAGCCCTACACATTGTCATAGCCGTAACTGTAAAGATGTGTATCACCTTTAAATCTCTTTAGAGACTTTGTAGATCTGTAGACTTTGCAAATTAAAAGATTACAGGCAGAAATTCCGTTTGCTAAATCTCTACTTGTCAAAAATTTAAGTTTGAATCATCATGCCTCAAACTTAACTACAGTCAATACCTGAAAGAAATGTGGTAAAAGGAGTTAACGTTGGAATTCACATATTGAATAATGTATGCTCCATTTTTACTTTAACAAAAGAAATCCATTATTCAAGTCAGAAAACAAATTGGATATAGCCATTGTAACATTCTGACTATGCCTTTACCACGGACAAAAAGACATGGTCCTTCTTCTCAGCCACATTTCCAAGAAATTAAGTGGACATATTCTCCTCAACTGAAAAGCTCCTCACATGAAATCTAAACAAATGGTCCCCCCCCATCCCTCCCTGATAAATAGCAAGGAGACAAAGCAATCAAAAAAGATGGATTGCATTTTCAGCTTTTCTTACCTACAGGCATACAGCATGTTGGACATAAAGGTGATAGGATTAGTACTGCGAGAGGTGTCCATCACATAAACAACAACAGAAGGAAAAGAGGAAGCCTGGAAGCATGCGGAAAAATACAATTTAATTAGAAGTGCACGCTGTTCAATAGGCACTTTTTCCACATAACCTCAATGTCAAGTTATGTAGAATACACTTACCAAAGCTTCAGTTATAATGGTTCCTGATGCTGACCATGTGAACACCTCAATTTGACCTGGTGTGTCAATAATGACATACCTGTTAAGAAGTCACCCGCAACAAACAAAAAGGGAAAAAAATTAGTCACGCACAAGGTCCTGTCATGACTAGACTAACACAGGCACAGAAGAGCAAATCACATGATTATTCTGATCAGAACAGAAGAGCTTTTCCCAAACAGTGACAAGACTTAAGGACACACCTGAAAATTTCCTGAGTGAATTTTGTGACTAAGAAGCATTTATTCTCCTAAGATTCTGTTAGAGTCAAAGACATCAATTTGGCTTTTTTTTTTTTTTTTGACTATTACAAACTCTTCAGAACAAAAATTAATTGTTGCCCATTTGAACAGTACCTTAAGTAAAAAAATGAAGGTCTAAATGAAGACAAGAAAAGCAGATGTGGAATCAGTAGACATTTATTTGATGTATGCAAACGAGTCTAGTACCCTGTGCTAATTCTATGCCCTTTTACAGATTAAATTTATACCAAGACTGAAAGACAACTACAAAACACACAGAGATCGGATTAGGATAAAATTAGGATATTTAAAACACGCAGAGATCCATTTTTTTAGGATTAGAATTAAATTAGGATATTTAAACCATTTCACGTGTTTTTGCCACGTTGATTCCAGAATAGTAAAAATTGGTAGAATATACTTACTTGGATGCATTTTGTCTTTTTTCAATAAACTTCATCACCTGATTGGAAAAGAAGCAGTATACATTGTATTTAGGCTCAGAACAGGAAACACGAATAGTCATTTCATAACAGAAACATTAAATTGCACAGCCACACATGACACATGTATGTATCAAAACAGCTAGAAGTCTATGCCTTTCAGTGTGTGAAAATAGATGGCTTGAAAATACTCACACAATGCATATGCCAAAAATGACCTTAATTTTACCCATAATCTAGTACCTGGTGAAACAAATGGTATAATAAATGCAGTTGTTCCCTAACTATTTCCTAAGAGATCGTGCATTGCTTTAATATTATGAATAAGGATTCAATCTCAGTGCTGATTTAGCATTAAGATTTATGAGAATAGTCAATTATCAAATAACCCTAGGAAAACTTAGCTGGTTTCCAGAAGTGAGCTTCCCTACTTCAAAATCTGAGCAATCATATAAAAGATGATGTTATACTGAACGTCACGCAACAGAATAGTTATATACAAAGACTTAAGAATTGACGTTCTGTACATACAACTTCCGAATTTTAAATAAAAAAAGAGTTGGGGAAAAAAAGATATATCTCCCTTAAATGAGACTTAATGAAATTTGGCTGCTTTCCAAAATTGGGAGAATACTATTAACTCTCAAAACAATATTTAAAGGTTAAACAAAAGTGATTTCTGAAGCTCCAGCTACACAAAAAAATCCAGTCCCCAGCACAGTATCCATAGCTCAGTATCACATAGGAACAACCTCATACCTGATCAAATCTTGTAGCAAAAAGATTGAGAGAGGTCACTATTCCACCATTTGGGCCCAGCCCATATCTAGACACTCCATTTAGGAAAGCAGATGACTATACAGACCTCAGAGGGCTTATTTTTAAATTCTGATAGTAGTTGGCCATTTACAATGTGTGTTGGATACCTTGCAGCAAAAGACAATTCTCCCCATGCACAATTAAGTCTCACAATTAAGTGATGCAGTACCTGTGCAAGAGAAGGACTGCTTGCTATTTGTTAAAACACATGTGACTGACAAAAGAAGCTACACCGTGGCTTCCTCTTGCCATTATTCAAGCATTACCATCTCAGGCAAAGAAAAAAAGAAAAAAAGTGCACTTATATACTAAAGCCATCATTGTCTTTCCAAAAAAGATTAACAGCACAGCCAGTAACTCAGAGTTTAAAAATGTCCTGAATTCAGTTCATTTTTAAGAATATGTACTTCAAAAATACAATTAAAAGATTTCTTACACAAATCATTCACAGAAGAATTTAAATGGAAAGAATTGGAATTAACGTTGTAGAGACGCTCAAAATGTCTTGAAGATTTCAAAATTATTTTTCACACATATGGGTCTATACTAATTATGTTCATGGAAACAAAGACTCTTAACTACATCCTGTATTTTCCTTACTTCACAAGAACCAGCACTGATTCATTAGTACATACAGTCTTCTAGGGGTACTGCTCTATATAACCAAACACGCTGACAGACACGCCCCTTAAGCGCTATTTGATGAGATACTTAAACTCCAATGATGGCTAACAGAGAGAGCAAAGCAAGAAATGCATCTACATACTAAATTCAAACTTATGTTTGGATGTTTTGCTAGCAACTCCTTATCAAATAACAGCAAAAATCATAATCCTAACCTCCATCATCCCTTCTTTTTCCCTAAAAGAGTAAATGTAAGAGTCATGCTAGTATGTCAAATCCAAAAACTGTATATTAACTCCATCTGCAAAGGCTATTACTTGAGGAACAAAGGACCTCCATACCTCTCTGGAACTGCAGTCATTTTAGTGTAATGTTACCGAACTACAGTTACCAAATTACCGTACAGTGTAAGCCCCCAGGCCGATGTCTTACAGATTCAGAGAGACAACAGCGCTTTGATTACCGTCAATGTGTAAATAGTTTTCTTCACTTACTATGAGCAAATAGTAATTTGAATATTTTTAATAATAAATAACATGAGATTTGTAAATAAATGGGGAAAAAGCTGCTGGCTTCCCCCATGAAAAGTAAAAGCACACAAGAAAAGCGGATGGAGTGCATGTTATTTGTAAAAAAGGTACTATTAGGCAGAAACACTTTTAGCCCACTTCTTACACCTAAGTGTCAAATCTTGTTTAACATGTATTTCTAATCTCTCATGTAAGAAGTACAGTCAAAAATTCTGATCACGCACTAGTCTGCATTACTGCAATCCCCAATGCCCCCTGTCCCCTTCATCTTGATGTGCAGAAGTGACACGCAACTTTTACAATATCCAAGATTTCAAAGATTACTGTAAGACCAAAAAAAAGGATACTGTTTCATGACTTCTTTGTACTTCACAGTGTCCCGGATATCTAAAGTGGGAATACATATAAATAGTTTTAATACATTTCTTTTAAAACAGTCTTATCTCTTATCGATTTGCAGACTGGTGAAAGCCTTTCCCTTTCTAGCAAGTCTCCTTTTTCCTCACTAATAGATCTAGAACCAACAGGAAAAATCTCACAAGTAGAATAAATAAAATCTAACAGATTATCGTCATATACATGAAATTCACTGTAACTCATGCAAAACAGCACCAGGTTAAGTGAGATAAAGATCCACTTGCATAAAGATCCACTTTATGCAAGATCCAGCACTACAATGCATTATGGAATTCTTCATCTGACATCTGACATCAATAAAAACACTTTGGTACCACTACCTTTCTTATTTTCTACAGAAACAGACTGACAAACCTTAGAAAGTTTGAAAGAGAGAACCCTCACAAACCTAAGGATTGGTATGGTAAGCTTTTAGGAACAGCAAACCTTTTGGAATGGCCACACGTAAAGCCTGTTTATTGTTATTTTCTCTAAAATCAACGTCTTTTAAAGAGCTTTAAAAAGTTATTTGGTTGCACATACAGCTACCACAGCTCTGAAAATAGGAAACCTGATTGAATCTGCTAAAACGCTCATTGCAAACAAAGGGGAAAAAGAAAAGGTGCACACTAAACCACAGAAAATAATATAAAATATGTACAAATGCAATGGTAGAACGGTTTCGGTCCTAAAAATTCACAATCAAGAAAAAAAAAATTAAGCCCTCTTCGCGGTAGGACTTGGTATCTCTTAAAGAGAAGATAAATAGCCTAATCAAATGCCTTACGTAACACAGCCTCCCTCCCCTTCCGCGAAACGTAAGAAAAACAGTATACCAAAAAAAGGGTTAACTTCCTTATGGCAAAAGGCGTTTGCTCTGTTCTTGCGGACTCGACAAATACGCGCCAGCTCTGATCCGGGACCACCTCCATCTTTCACCAGCCTCAAGCTGCCGACCACCCAGCACAGCACCAGCGAGCCGGGCTCGCGTCGGCGCGGCGGGACTCACCGATGTTGGCAGGGAAGGGCAGGCTGTGCACGGCGGGGTCCAGGTTGATCACGTACGGAGGGCAGCGCTGGCCGTGCAAGTGAGCCGCGAGTCGCTAAAGGGACACGAGAAGGCGTCAGGCCCTGCTCGACGTGGAGACAGCGGCAGGAAAACCGACAGCTCCCCGCTGCCGTCTCTCACCTGCACAAAGGTGGTCTTCCCGGAGCCGGCCATGCCCAGCACCAGTACGCACACCGGCGCTGCCGCCGCCGCCATCTTCCCAGCAGCCGCTTGTTCTTCCGGGGCGCGGGGGGGAGGTGGGGACCAGCCTCACAGCTTCCCGCCATGACGCGCATCGTTGCTCCGCCGCCGGCCGGTTACGTACCGCAGGCTCGCGCGGCCTCCCTGCACGGGGCGGCCCGATCGCGGCCTGAAGGCAGCCGGCGGCGCGGCGCCGCGGCGCTCGGGGCCCGCGGCCGCCGTGAGGAGGCGGCCGGAAGCGGCCGGGAAGGAGCGACCTCGCGGTCGCGCGCGCGCGCGCGTGCGTGCGGGGCGCGTGCTGACGTGGCGGCGGCACCATGAGGGGTGGTGGCGGCTCGGTGAGTCCGCGGGGGCCTCGCCAGCAGCGCCGTCGGCAGCTGCCCGGGGGGCCTGCGACCGGGCTGCGGGGAGCGCACACGGCGCCGGGAGCCGCCGCGAGATGGAGCCCGGCGGCGGGAGCGAGCCGGCGGCACCGGAACAGCCCGCGGCGGGGCGCGGGGGCGCCTCCTCTTCGCCCCGAGGGTCCTGCTGGGCCCTGGGCTGTAAAGAGAGGGGGCCCGGCGCGGAGCGCCCCGGCCCGGCGCGGGCCCCGGCTTGGTGAGCGGGCCCGGTCCTTCCACCGCCGCCCGCTGGCTGGGGCTGCGTCCCAGAGCGAGCGTTGGGGCGGGCAGCAGGCGGGACCCGCTCTGGGCCGCCGGGAGAGCCGCCCGCGACGCGCAGCCGCGAGCTTTCTGTTTGAAGGCCTGGAGCCCGGCAGCGGCTGGACGGCTGCGGGATGGCTGCGGGACGGCTGTGTCCAGCGCTGTCCGGCCGAGAGAGGGACCGGCAGCAGCGCGCTGCTGGCTCCTCTGGCGCTGGTCGTGCGTTTTGTCTGAAAGGCCTTTACTGTAGGAGACCGTTATCTGTGAAGTACTGAGGAAAAAATGAAAATGGGGAACTGAAACAGGGAGTCCTCTAAAAGGTACTAAGCCTGTCATACCTGCCCCAGATCCCAGGGGTTTTCCCTTGGGGATAGGGACAGTCGTGGTAGCGTGGGACACTTCCTGCTTTTACTAACACCTCCTTGATAACTCTGAAACTGGAGAGCTGGGGAGGGATTCTTTGTCAGGGAGTGTAGTGATAGGACAAGAAATCATGGCTTTAAACAAAAAAAGCGTAGGTTTAGTTTGGATATAAGGAAGAAATTCTTTACTCTGAGGGTGGTGAGGCACTGGAACAGGTTGGCCAGAGAAGTTGTGGATGCCTCATTTTTGAAAGTGTTTAAGGCCACGTTGGATGGGGCTCTGAGCAACCTGGTCTAGCGGGAGGTGTCTGCCCATGGCAGGGGGGTTGGAACGAGATGATCTTAAGGTCCCTTCCACCCCCAAACCATTCTGTGAGCATAAGAAGTAGCAATCAGTAAATGACGAAAAATCTTTGCTAAATGAAAAAAGTTTATGTGATGTGGATAAAGGAAACAGCAACTGATGGAATATGATAAAACGATTAAGATAAAAATGGAAAGAAAACTTAAAAGAGACTGGAGGCAACATCCTTGGCATGGAAAATGCAGGAATTATTAAGGAAAAAGGCACTGTAGAAAAAACAGTAAGTTGCAATCTAAAGTATTTGTCATGATGTGATAAGTCATAGGCAGAAAGTAGGTACCACTGAATTAACTGGAGACCAAGAAAACTCCTTCATGCCCCCGTCCAAAGGGTACGATTGGATTTTGTATGGGAAGTAGAGAGGAGCTCATCCCTGTTTTGATTACAGTTCTAATTTAGCTGGAAATGAAAGGGTTCCTTGCTACAGAACAAGTTCTGGTTGCCAAAGACAACAGGTTGCATAAGGATGGTATGCACATCCTTAAAATGCAGGTGATTGTGTTTGGTTGGAAAACAAGCATGCAAGAAGAAAAATTATATTGCTAATGCGAATTGTTCTGCTTTGTTAGGATACCAGGCCTGTACATCACGGACAACAGAAAGCCAAGAGGTCTCTGGGAACTAAAAAGTATGTGAATGTTTCATGTCAAATTTCACTGGGGGAGGACTAAGAGATTCCTCTTGAAAAACTATATCTGGTCTTTACATAGTTGTCTAAATTTAAGAGCTGCAACAATTTTTGTTTTGTTTGATAAGGATCTTGTGAGATCCACACTGGTTGCTTAAATATGTATTTTTAAACTGTGATGAGCTTGTGCCTAATCTGTAAGGTGACGTGCTGAGGTAGGATGATTTTTTTTTTACTAGTGTTCCCGGGTAGCTTTCTAATGTCAAACTCTAAAAGATATGGTATTGAATAATACCACTTTTTACATTTTGCCTTGCTAGTACTTTTCAGTGTACAAAACTCAAGAGATTCGGTGACGTGAGCTGAATTTTTAGAGTGCTTGGGAGGATGAAAGGGACGTTGTCTGTCAAGCTGTTATGGTTGTGTATATGTATATACGTGTATGTGTATATATTTATATATAAATAATTTCAAGTTGAACTTTTCCAGGTCTAAGCAATTTGAGGAGGTGGAAACTACTGTCCTAGGACTGAGCAGTAATTATGATGAGACAACCAGCAACGTTTCTTCTGGCTCACCAAAGAGTCAAGTGAACGGAAGTGGAGAGTCCAGAAGCAAGCGGACCATTCGCAGGCCTGCCTACTGGTTGGAAATGAGAGGCATAAAAAACAGCATTAACAAATCTTCAGCAAAAAAAGGTACTCATCACTCTTTGCTCGATGCGAAACTGGTTTTCTCTTCAGTTCTTTTGTGAGAGATTTGATGACTTCTGAAAGACATGCTGAAGTTCAGCCACAAATTACAATCTTGGTAATGATGCTTATGTGTTAGGAGAGACAAACTTCCTCTGTTGCAGAAACATATGTAAAATTCTCTGGTGTTACGCAGTTCCTTTTGAGTGACTTGTCTCTTAAAAGTAATGATTCTGTGACTGATTTCAGTTTTATCTGTAGAAGAGAGATCTGTAGGGGTTCTGGCAATTGATTCAGGAATATGCTGTGAGAACTTTAATAATAGAACAAAGCAACACTAAAATGTACAGAAGTGGACCATTCAGCAGTATTCTGGGTTAAACATGGCTTTTATGGCTGTTAGATTTTTTTTTTTAGATGTTTTTCTTTGGTTTGTTTTCCCACTTCTGTTCCTTAAGATTTTTCTGATGTGGAGTGGATGGGATCTTATGTTGTTGTAGGGACATTCAGATTTCCTGGCTTCAGAACTGTATCTCAAACTTCCCATGTGGCGTTTCATTCTGTAATGCATTTTTTTCCTTTCTCTAAATCAAATCTGTATTCCATCCCGTTGCAGAGAGGGCCAAATTTGGTAGCTTGATAGAGGTGACATCGCTGCAGCTCCATGCCCTCAGGCCCAACCAGTAACAAGACTGAGCATATAATCCCATAGGTACAAACACATATATGCAACATATATATCTATATACAGCCAGACACACAGATCAATACAAACATACATGCTCAAGCACTCTTGCAAACAGCAGCAATGGCATCCATCCTGTTTCCCTCCCTGGCTGATCAGGATGAAGATATGTTAATGAGTGAAAAAAAGCATTTATATATACATATATGTGTATCTCTGTGTGGATCCCACCTGTAGCTGGACTTAGGCACTCTGTTTCACAGAATCATAGAACGGCTTGGGTTGGAAGGGACCTTAAAGATCATCTCGTTCCAACCTCCCTGCCATGGGCAGGGATGCTTTCCACTAGACCAGGTTTCCCGAAGTCCCATCCACACTGACCTTAAACACTTCTGGGGATGGAGCATGCACGGCTTCTCTGAGCAACCTGTTCCAGTGCCTCACCACCTTAAGAGTAAAGAATTCCTTCCTTATATCTGACCTAAACCTACCCTCTTTCAGTTTAAAGCCATGACTCCTTGTCCTATTACTACACTCCCTGATAAAGAGTCCCTCCCCAGCTTTCCTGTAGCCCCCCTTTAGGTACTGGAAGACTGCTGCTTCTGGTCTCCCTATAGCCTTCTCTTCTCCAGGCTGAACAACCCCAACTCCCTCAGCCTGTCTTTGTAGGAGAGGTGCTCCATCCCCTTGATAAACTTTGTGGCCCTCCTCTGCACTTGTTCCAATAGCTGTATGTCATTCTTCTACTGGGGGCCCCAGAGCTGAACACAGTATTCCAGGTGCTGTCTCACAAGAGCGGGATAGAAGGGGAGAATCATGTCCCTTGCCCTGCTGGCCACACTTCTTTTGGTGCAGCCCAGGATATGGTTGGCTTTCTGGGCTGCAAGTGCACATTGCTGGCTCACGTTGAGCTTCTTGTCAACCAACACCCCCAGGTCCTTCTCAGCAGAGTTGCTCTCAATCCATTCTCCATCCAGACTTGTATTTGTGCTTGGGATTGCCCCAGCCCAGATGCAGGACCCTGCACTTGGCCTTGTTGAACCTCCTGAGGTTTGCACAGGGCCGCCTCTCAAGCGTGTACGGGTCCCTCTGGGCTCCTCGTTCATCCATGCAGGCCTCCTGGCGTTTTTGCCTGACTTCCTCTTTGTTGGGATGCATCACTCCTGAGCTTGGAAGAGGTGGTCCTTGAATATTAACCAGCTTTTGTGGGCCCCTCTTCCCTCCAGGGCTTTGTCACATGGTACCCTACCAAGCAGATCCCTGAAGAGGCCAAAGTCTGCTCTCCTGAAGGCCAGGGTAGCGAGCTTGCTGTGCTTCCCTCCTTGCTACCTCTGAATCCAAAACTGCACCATGTCATGGTCACTGCATCTAAAGCTGCCCTTGAGCTTCACATTCCCCACCACCTCCTCCTTGTTGGTGAGAATGAGATCCAGCATAGCACCTCTGCTTATTGGCTCCTCTGTTGCTTGGAGAAGGAAGTTATCACCAGTGCATAGCAGGAACCTGCTGGATTGCCTATGCCCTGCTGTGTTGTCCCTCCAACAGATATCGAGGTGTTTAAAGACCCCCATGAGAACCAGGGCTTGTGAATGTGAGGCTGCTTCTGTCTACAGAGGACCTCATCTGCTCGGTCTTCTTGATCATTTGATCTGTAGCACACTCCCACTATAATGTCCTCTGTCCCTGCTTTCCCTGTAATCCTTACCCATAAACTCTGTCAGCTCCTCATTTGCCCCCAGGCGGAGCTCCACGCACTCCAGCTGCTGATTGACATAGAGGGCTACACCTCCTCCTCGCCTCCCCTGCCTGTCCTTCCTAAACAGCCTGTATCCTTCCATTCCAACATTCCAGTCACAAGAGCCATCCCACCACTTCTCCATAATGCCAGTTAGGCCATAGCCCTGCAGGCATGCATGCATCTCTAACTCGTCTTGTTTATTCCCCATGCTGTGTGTGTTAGTGTAGAGATGCTTAAGTTTACTCAGTAGCTGGCCTCTGCCTCTTGGTCTTCCGAGTTGCTGGTACATGAACACACTATCTCCACTATCTCCTGAAGCCCACAGAACCACTCCAGTTGCTAGTGTAGACCTCCTTACAGACAGGCTCAGATTCTGCTGTCTGCCAGTTGTCTGGGATTCCCCTCATCACTCTGGTAGCCTATTTCCACTGTGATCTTTCCCTTCTGCCCTGCCACACACACATGCTCACAAACTCTCCAGTTGGTGGCACCACAGGCATACTGGCCCATATGACCTGTGGTGTCACTTTAGTTGCTGGCATTTAGACCTCTCTGCAGACACTTAGGAACACGTGCATACAGAATACAGAGTCCCTCAGAGTCTAGCACCCAGAAACTCTGCTGATTCAGTGCGAGGCATGGGCAGGTTTGTATGCTGACCAACCGTATGTTTACTAGCAGGTGGCCCTTTTATCCCCTTACTCCTCTGTTTTCCCATGTGTTCCTCCCCACATCATTCCCTTCCTTTCCCTGTCTTTGATACCTCCCCTAAACATCCTCTGATGTCATGTGTAATACTTAAATGGTCTTCCTTTGCGTTCCATCTGTCCCATAATCCTAGGCATTAAAACCACACTCACCACCACCCCAGTCTGCCTCATCTTGGTGGTTTTCATACCTCAACGGTGGGGCTGGTGGATCTCCTGGGACAAACCCGGGAGGAAGTTGTCTGTTTCTTTGAATCCCCAGTTTGGTTTCCCCTGCTTGCCATTGTGCTTTTTTTACTTCTCTGTGCTCATGGAGAGATGCGGGACTCTGTGTTCTGTGTGCATAGGGAGGTCTGAGTGATGCCAACTTTTCAGGTCTTTGGTAGCCTAGGAAATAGTACGGGTAGACAGGACATTATTCATGTTTCTGCACTTGCTATTGTCTCTCTGTTCACAGTTTTGTATGTGTGGTTGAGCTTTTTGTGATATAACCTAGCACCTTCTGTTTCTCTCTTCCTGAGGAGTACAATTTCCCCAAACCATGCTATGGCACTGTTTCTTCCATGTCCTCTGTATTGGAGGATTGCAGGCCATGGAGTGCCTAATGTTCCTGAGTTGGAAGACTATATCTAGCTCACTGGTGTCCAACTGCCTCACAAAAACTTTTTTTTTCTTCAGAAGTATTGAATATGAGGAAAAACTAAGGCAGCAGACAGACACAAAGCTGTTACCCAGGCTGAGTCTTAATAAGACTGAAGCATTTCTATTCTTGCTTGTTAGCAGGAGAAGTACTTTTGAAAGGCAAGAGGAAATCTGAGCAAGGGGAAGGTGAAGATCTTAAAGACTCTCCTAAGAAGAAGCAGAAGATTTCTGGTAATATAAATAACTAATTCCTAGTAACAGACCTTCAGGTACTTCAGACTTCCTTTCTGTCCAAATGCTATCCTCTGATATCTTCCAACTCTATTTCTGATTCTGTGTATGTTGTAGGATACTGATGAGTAGTGTCTGTTTTAAGGTGGGTGACGATTATTCTGATTTCAGTCTCTCTTAAAGTCCATCAGAGGGTGGAAAAAAGTAGGAAGTAGGGGAAGAACAGTCTAGGGTTGTTAATCAGTGGTTAATTGCAAAAGGAAGTGTACAAGAGGTGGAAGTAGGAGTATGTAACACAAGACAAGTATAGGGTTACTGTCTAATCTTTCAGGGGTAACATTACAAAAGCCAAGGCCAACCTTGAATCTGGGAAAGGATGTGAAAGGCAAAAAAAAAGTTTCTACAAGTAAAGTAGGTAAAATGTGGGTGCACTGCTGAATATATCTGGTTATATGTACAGAATGGGGGATGAGAGTCTGGAGAGCAGCCCCATGGAAAGGGATCTGGGGGTTCTGATCAATGGCAAATTGTCAACAGTGTGCCCTGTAGCCAAAAGGGCCAACTGGATCCTGGGGTGCATCAAGCACAGCACTGCAAGCCAGTCAAGGGAAGTGATAGTCCCCCTCTAGTCTGTGCTGATGTAGTCTCACCTTGAGTACTGTCTGTAGTTTTCAGCGCTACAATATAAGGATATATAACTATTAGAGCGTGTCCAAATGAGGGCAACAAAGATGGTGAAAGGTCTAGAGAAGACATGTGAGGAGCAGCTAAAATCACTTGATTTGTTCAGCCTACAGAAGAGACTGAAGAGAGAACTAATCATGGTCTATAGCTTCCTCAAGGCGGGGGGGGGGGGGGGGGGGGGAGTAGTGGGGTAGGTGCTGGGCACCAGCGATAGGAGCCAAAGGAACAACATGAAGCTGTGTCAGGGGAGGTTCAGGTTGGATATCAGGAAAAGATTCTTTGCTGAGAGGGTGGTTGGGCTCTGGAACAGGCTCCCCAGGGAAGTGGTCGTAGCACCAAGGCTGCTGGAGTTCAAGAAGCATTTGAACAACACTCAGACATATGATTTGATTTTTGAGGTGGTCCTGTCTGGAGCCAGGAGTTGGACTTGATGGTCCTACCAAATTGGGTACTCTATGAATAGAGCTAAGGAACTGGTGGCAAATGACATGGAAAAGGCATAGGTACTCAGTGGCTCCTCTGCTTCAGGCTTTATCAGTTAAACCATACTTCAGGAATCCCCGGCACCTGAGACCAGATGAAAAGTCTGGAGCAAGGAACCCTTGCCCTCATGGTGGAGGAAGATGAGGTTAGAGCACTTAAACAAACTGGACGTACCTAAGTCCCATGGGGCCTGATGGGTTGTGCTGAGAGATGGCTGATGTCATTCATAGAATCATGAAGGTTGGAAAAGACCTACAAGATCATCTGGTCCAACCATCACCCTACCACTAATATTACCCACTAAACCATGTCCCTAATCACCGCGTCCAACCTTTCCTTAAACGCCCCTAGGATAGTGACTCCACCACCTCTCTGGGCAACCTGTTCCAATGCCTAACTAGTCTTTCTGAGAAAAAATGTCTCCTATTTGCCATCTTAAACCTCCCCTAGTGCAACTTGAGGCCATCCCAAATGTCTGGATTAGACTAATGCCTGCAGCTGTAAATAGCTATGGGTTTTGAGAGGAGAAGAGTTTATAATCTTTAAATTCCTTTATGGATTTTCAAAAAGAAAAAAAAAAAAAGCATTGAACATGTCTGAGTTGTCTGAACATGTAAGTTTGAGACAGCAGACTGAATAGCAAACTCCTAGCCAAGCTCCCCTTTTTTGTAACATGGCTCACAGAATTTAAGTCTCTTGGTCTTTCTTTGTTATAGCAGGAAAAAAACAGCAAGCTGGAGCACAACAAAACTCCAAGACGAAAGGCCACTGTGTTCAGAAAGAACCAGAAGCCTATGGCACAGGTAAGAAGGAATAGCTGCTCAGAATTGTTTATAAAGTGGGTAAGAGATAAGTGTAATTCTATCAGTTGAATCTGTGTAACATCTGTGTTTCTGATGTTTCCATTTTGGTGTTCAATTTGCTGTTGACACGAAAGAAGTGGCTGCTATCTTGCTGCAATATTGCAGAGCAGTATTGGAGGGACTGCCTGCTGCCTGATAAAATAGTTTTGCATGGCTTAACCCTAAAAACATTGCATAATGGGACAGTGATGGAGGAATCATTTTTGAACTAAGAATTCTGTTTAAGTAATTTCAATGCAAAACTCAAAAAATATTTGTACATTTTTATTCAGCAGAATATGTTTGCAGGAAAAACTTCAGCTGTTGCTGCCATATCATTTCTTCTGGTAGCCAGAGACAGAAGAAGTCTGTCCTAGAAAAATAACACTAGCCTTTACTCATCAAGTGTATGCGTAGCTCACAGCGCTCATTAACTACGCAGTTTTTTGCCAAGTGCTGTTTGACTTGCAGACTTTCCTGCTAACCACTGAGGAGAGACAAACCCTTCCTGTTATTCCTGGGCAAGCAGAAAAGCTTTTAGATATTTTTATGATAAGAATTCAAGTAGGTGTCTTATAAGCCGCTTTCTTCCCAGAACGCGTTTCAGTAATTTATAATCCTTTTGGCTAAAGTGAGTGCTTGACATTTCAAAAAGAGACCAGGAACTGAAAACCGTGCCTCACAGGGTACTTTCCCCTGGCCATTGAGTGTCTTAGTGTGGTGGTGCAGCTCTGTTCACTTTTAGTGCCAAAACCACAGTCTAACGCAAGTAAAGTTCTAAACATTTATTTAGTAGAATTGAACCATGGATTTTGTCCCAAAATTATTCAGTCACATCTGTGCCTACTTTTGTCTAAAGCCTTTTGCCAAAAGAAGAGTTTACCCTGCATGTGAAAGTAATTGTGTAATAAAAATAAATGAAGAAAAAATCTCTGCTGAACAAACAAAAGAAGTCTTTTCACAAGAGGATGATAGCGTCAGGAGTTTTTATCAATTGATATTCCAAAAAGAGAGATGTATGCCTTGTCACATGACACATTTAAAGCTGCAAATGAGCTAAAACTGTTGAAGTGTAGAAGGACACAAGTTTGTTAGCATATGATTCATTTCGTTCTAGGATACATCGAGCATACTGACGGAAAAAGAGATTTTGCTTTTGCCGTTTTATTGCAAATCCTTTGTTTTGACAGGTAGTATGGAAGAGCAGTGGTCTTTGGAAATTCAGGACAAAGGTCGAGTTACCTGTCCAACGTGCCGGGCTGTGGTGAGAAAGACTGTAGAAGGACTGAAGAAACACATGTTAAATTGCAGGCAGGTGAGGACAAGAGAGATGTTTTCTGTATTCTCTTCATATTACTGGTAGAAATGCCTGTACATTGTTTTGTGTTGCATTTTAAACCAGTTTAATCCTAAGCAAAAGCCTTTTATACATCTCTAAGAAGCTGCAGGTGGTGCTTCTTGCTCAGCATGTTGGAGTTTTATGGTAGTGAATAGAGGCATACCTATCTCATTGTTCCCCTAGATTTTAGTTTCTGTAAAATCTGTTCTATTTATAATGGGCAATTACCAGGCCTGAATAAAATGTTCTGCTCTTGTGCTCCTTTCTCCCAGAGACTTTCCCACTGCTTTGGTTAATTTGCAGTTAAACATACCATGTCCTTGATTATTTGTAGGAAATGTTCACATGTCATCACTGTGGGAAGCAGCTGAAGTCTTTAGGAGGGATGAAATACCATGTCATGGCAGACCATAACAATCAGGTAACACGACTGCTCTGCATCTGAAAGTCTTACAGGCAAGATAGTCTTTCATTCCTTCCCTGCTGCACACAGAAATGGAATATTTTGTGTTTTTGCAAATGTTGTAGGTGCTCAATTCTCATTTACCTATTATCATTATTTTAAGATTGGAGATCTGGAAAAACTGTAGTATGTTACCAGAAAAGATAGGGATGCTGCATCTTAGAAAGAAGAGATTAATTTCTGTTTAGGCTGGTTATATGTCACACATAAAAGGCATTCTCAATCAGGAAAAGTCCATTGCTCATTAGACTGCACTTTTCAGTCTTTTGCTAGAAAGTGGCAGTTTTTCTGCATCCAGAGCAGACCAGACCAGATTTTAGTTCTTCACCATGTTCAAAGGTAAAAAAGCAGAAAAAGCTATTTAGCTTTTGCCTATTTGCTGTAAAGTTACAAATGCTGCAGTCTGGTTTTCTTCTTTGCTCTTACTTTAAAGAAACATTATAACTTTTGGAAAGGTTATTCAGAAGTTTGGGTAAGATTTAGAAAATTCATTAGTGTTACATTTATGTAGTTACCAGTACTGTGATTTCTGAAGCTACAGCTGTACTAGTAAATGAAAGAGGCCAAGTATCATATTCCGGTCCTGAGGAATAGGTCTGTCACCCAGTTTTAACTTTTTTTGTTTTTAACTTTTTTAGTCAATCTAGATGTAATATTTAGTATAAGGTAATGTAGGAAATAATATGTAATAACCACTGAAGAAAGAATAGAGAAGAACTTTAGCTGTAGTTTATCACAGATGAATTACTATTACAGCAGGTAGTCTGCTTAGCTATAACCTAAGTGGAAATGGTAGGACGAGTAAACATTAAAGATGCAGTCTAGAGATGAGTCAATACTTTCCCTAGGCAGAAGGGTAGAAAAGTAATTATAGAAATACACGACCATGTCCTTACCAGCAACTCTAGTTTGAGACCATGTCGTTTCAAGGCTTTGTTCATACATAGCTATCTGCAAAGTGGTTTTCAGACAGTTTACTCCTCTTAAAGATAATTCAGGTTTTCTGGGTTATAGACAGGGATCATGGTATTAAATACACTTTTGCAAAATCACAAGTTGCAGGGATTTAATTATTTTAAAAGCTTTCCTTCAGTATAAATGCTGAGCATCCTGTATTTTTCTTTCATCCTTCTGCTGTGCTTTAGCCAGTTGTGAAGGAGGGAGGAGAACTGGATGAACAGCTTGAACGAGACCGCCTTCGGAAGGTTTTGAAGCGTATGGGAAAACTAAAGTGTACAAGGGAGGTAAGCTGCATTGTCAAAGTATCTTAAGTTGAACAGCATCAGATGCATGAACATAGAATATTATGAAAGTTCTGCTGGATATGCTTTTGATGATGGCAAAAGATGGCTTTGTTTCAAGATCCTAGTTAATGTTTTTAAGACATGAGAGACTTTGGAGGGATGATGCATTACCAGGGAAGCAACAGGAAGGAATTTGCTCCATGTGTTTTTCCTTCTACGTTGACAGGGCTGCACAGGCAGCTTCACTAGCATAATGGGATACCTATATCATGTTAAAAAATGTGGGAAGGCTGCTTCTGAGCTGGAGAAAATGGCGATGAAGTGCCATCATTGTGGGAAAGCATACAAATCAAAGGCAGGTCTTGTCTACCATCTCCGATCTAAGCATGGGCCGGTAAGTGCAAATTACCATAGATATCAGGATAGCATTGTGGTAATTCAGACCATTCATACTTGAGACTCATGTAGGCTTCTGTTTGCTTCTTGGGTGGATAATTAGAGATAGCAAATCTCTGCATTTTCCTGTATCTCTGTAGTATTCTGTCCTTGTTCCTTTGTAACTAGGATGAAGTTTTTAATAGTAAGTCTCTATGTCAGCAGTAAACTTGGCAGCCTGACTTTTGCTCCATGGAAGAACGATGCTAACATGTTGTTGTGGGTTAACCCATACAGCTGCTCACTCACCCACCCCTGCTGGGATGGGGAAGAAAATCAGAACAGTAAAAGTGAGAAAACTCGTGGATTGAGATAAAGACAATGTAATAGGTAAAGAAAAAGTTGTGTGCACAAGCAAAAACAAATACAGAATTCATTCACTACTCCCCACCAGTAGTCAGGTGTTTAGTCATTTCCAGGAAAGCAGGGCTTCATATGTAATGATTACCTGAAAATACAAATGCCATATCTCTAAACATTCCCCCCACCCACCCTTTCCTCCTTCTCTCCCCAGCTTTTTTTGCTGAGCATGACATCACATAGTACAGAATATCACTTTGTTCGGTTGGGGTCAGCTGTCCTGGCTGTTTCCCCCCCATGCTGCTTGTGTGCCGCCAGCCTACTCACTGGTGGGGTAGTGTGAGAAACAAAATATCTTAATGCTGTGTAAGCACAGTTCAGCAATATCTAAAACATTGGTGTGTTATCAACACTGCTTTAGTCACAAATCCGAAATAGAGTACCATATAAGCTACTATGAATATAATTAGATCTATCCCAACCAAAACCAATGCACATGTAATTTTTGAGTTCTTTGCTTTTAGAAGACCCATCACTGAAGCAGAAGAGGCAATACCATACTTGTCCATGCAAATTTTACAGTGAAAGATGTGTTACCCTTTCAAGACCAGTGGCTGCACGAAACTTTCTACTTCGACCCTACTGCTGTGTCCCTGAGTAGATTTTGGGGTCTGTCTTGGCAGTGGGATGCACTCCTGTCAGTGAACCACAGCTGCTTCAGCATATTTTTTTTTTTTTGAGGGATTTGGCAGAGTAATTCACAATACTTACTGTAGCTGAAATAGGAACTGGTGAATGAGGCTCCCCTTTTTTGGTCTTCATTGCAGGTCACTTTCTTCCATGAGGAGAGAAGAACAGAAAGCCTGAAGGAAATAAAACGGGAGCCAAATAATACAGGGAGAGTTCAGAGGAGATCTGCAAAGGTGGCAATCTACTATCTCCACGAGCTAGCTGGAGAAGAGCTGGCCAAAGAGTGGCCCAAGAGAAAAGTGCTGCAGGACTTGATTCCAGATGATCGGAAGGTACAGGGTCTTAAAAACACTCTACAGGGTTTGAGTCTTTCTGCCTATCAGATAAGTCTTGCACTGGTATCTCCCCAGAGTTGCCAGTGTTTAATGGTCCATGGAAATTAATATTGAAGAAGTAATTTCTTGTGGAAGAGGTCAGGTTTTGCCCTCTCTGATCTTCGATTACGGTATTGTTACTTTAGCAATTGTTGTGGTGTAGGTATTTTATCCAGTTAGGTTATAATGACTTTTAAAGTCCTATTGCTATAGGAGCTGTAATTTTCAGTGGGCACAAGCAGTGAAAGCAGTTATAGGCAGCATGTTGCTCACAAATCAGAGGCTGCAAATTGCTGCCACCATGCAGTGGTATTTCATAGCTTGTCAGGCTTCACGCAGTCTCCAGAAGCAACTCTTAGGCTGTAAGGGAAACCCAAGGGGAAAGGATGATTCATGATTTCAATGGGGTAAGTACATTTGGAGGAACTGTAGTCAAAGGTGTGGGAAGTTTTGTGTTCTGGTATTGTAGGGGATTTCCAGATTCAGTTATGCTTTTAGAAGCAGTAGGATGGGAGAAGACTGATAATTGAGAATTTGTCTGTTAGAATAGGAAAAGAAATAGTACTCCTGTCAAAAAAAAATAGGAGAGAAGGGAATGTGCTTGTCACAACGCGTAGCTAGCATTGCTTACAGCTTTTGATTTCATTTCTTCATCTCAGCTGAAATATACTCGTCCTGGACTGCCCACATTTAGTCAAGATGTGCTGTGCAAATGGAAAACGGAGATAAAGATGTACCGAAGAGTCCACTGTCCAAATCAGGTAATCCTTAAGTCTTTCTGAAGCCTCAAAGGGGGCAGATGTCAGGTCTGTATGAGCCAAGAGCTTTCCACAGCCTTGAAACTGCAGTTTGTCTCTCTTTCTGTGGGAGACGAGTTCTGCTTCATCTCAGTATGGTCAGTTAGTGTTTGTACTGTTGCCCTAGGGATGAACCCTTTGGGGATGTGTTTGTCCCCTTCAGACCTGGTACCTTTGTGTCAGACTGATGCAGCTTTCACATCCAGCTAGGTGCTAGTCCAATTGAAGGTATGACTGAGCAGTGGAAAAATGACAGGCTCCAGCTGTCTAGCAGATGTTCTAAATCTTAATTATAGAGGAATGGATGGAGAAGTAGAGACAAAACTTTGAGGTTAAAGGAACTTTGGCACAGCACTTTAGTTTTACTTTGAAAGCTTGAAATGCGCTATGAAGGACTCACGAATGTCATCCTGGTCTAGGGTTGCTTATGCATGTGCACATAGTTTCTTACAATCCTGTGCAGCGGTCACCAGTCAGATTCAGTGAGAAGAAATGGCCACATTGGTAGAAACTAGTAGTGCACATGATGCATGTGATGCATACTGCTAGATAGTCGAGGGTCAGTAGTGGCTTTCATCTGGGTTTGATACGGAGACAAGGACTTACCCCGTCCCTATCCCACTCTCAGATCTCCCTCCCCAGTTTTCAGGCTCGTGCCATTTCCAAGTATAAGAATTGCAGCATGATGTTTTATATGGAGCTGACCCCAGAAAGCAGCCGTTCTAGTTCACTGACCAGTAACCCAGAAGCATGTCTTGCACCTAACCTTCCGTTTCAGATTGTGGGCTGCTGGCTGAGCAAGTTCTAGTATCCTGAGACTGATACCTAACCCACATGGGTTAGGCCCTTAAAGTTGCCCTTTAACTGGGACTATTGATGTTAGTTACAGTACTTCTGTTCTATGCCACTAGATAAAAGATCAGGGCAGGAGAGATTGTAGAGTCTTGCACTTGCCCCTGTACTTGTTCAAATGAATCTTTGCTGCCTTTTAGGCAAAATGCAGACTCTATGATTTTACTCAGGCTTTAGATAGAGAGTGATTGTAACTGTGACAGAAGTCAGTTTATTATGTCTGAACATGCTCGGAAACTAGAAACATTTAACTTACTGATATCTTAAGTCCCTTTTGAAGGTCTTATTTACAAGGAGCTTTCTTCTCTTTACAACTTGTCTCCCTTCCTCTACCTCTCTCAGCCCTTTGGGAATTTTGTTCCAGAGAGTAAGTCTTTTTTTCATCCAGGAAGAAGTGATTTCTAAATAGAGTTTTGCTGATGCTGATACAGACATTTGATTTTTTTTTTAATTTTTTTTTCTGTTTCAGGGTTGTGAATCTGTATATGGCAGTGTCTCAGGACTCAAATCTCATCTTGGCACATGTACCTTGGTTGGTAGCATTCCTGTACTCGTCTTTTTTTTTTTAACATCCTGACTGTCTCTGTTCATCAGTTATCTGCTTGTTCAAGCTGTTGTCCTGCCATCTAATCTGAATTCCTCACAACTTCAGTGCTTCCATATGTGCTAATGGGGTTGCCGTTGCAAACACTGAAGGAGGGAGCATCTTAATGGCATGCATTTTAGTGAAGTTGCAGTCCTACCTGTACTTTCACAGCTAAAAGAGCATTTTTCCAAATACAGTGCTTGAGACCTTATAACATCTCACAGGGCAGTTCTATGCTTTGTGAGTATAACTGGTCAATTAATGTGAGTGCTCCTGTAGATAAAGCATAGTCTAGTATGAATAAGAGACTACTTCTTACTGCTGAGCAAGACTGAAGTACAATATATAGGTGTATCAGCCTCCTAAGCAGCAATTGGTGATGTATTCTTCTTTTGTTTTGTTGCCAGGGAGATTTTGTGGCTGGCAAATACAAGTGTCTCCTGTGTGAGAAAGAATTTGTTTCAGAGAGTGGGGTCAAGTATCACATCAACTCTGTGCATGCTGAGGTAAGGCAGGCAGAATTGAAGTCCTCAAACCTGTTTGTTGAAGGTGAGGAGGGTGTCTTGGGAAGGAAATGCTAGATGCCTGCCCTATTATATTCTTTCTTTGCTTACTGTTGGAAACAGGGTCCTGGGTTCAAGTGGCATTTAATATGCTTAAACGTAGCTGTTATGCGCTGGTCTGGGGAGCAAATGTTCTGTCATATCACAGGTCTTGTCCCAAGCTGCTGCTGTTCAATTCAGCTTTTCAGCATTTTCCCTGCCTTTAGTTAGCCAATTGCTAAATCAAATCTGACACCTCTGAGACAGTGACACCTTAGGAAGAACTTCAAGGAACAGAGAATTGTCTTAGTCATTTGCTTTTCCAGATCTCACATTTCAACAAACCCTTGTCCCGCAGAGGCACCTTTATTATAAGCTCTGATAGTCTTTGTATGTTATTTCCTCCATTAGTACCAACCTGTTGCCTTCTAACCCTCCAGGATTGGTTTGATGTGAACACAAGTACCACCAAAAGCTTTGAGAAGCTAATGAAAATCCGCCAAAGAGAAGAGCAGAGGAAGCAACGGAAGAAACATCCTTTGACCCGGGGCAAAAAGAAGAGAACTGGGTCCCTGGCTGCCAAGAAGCTCTCCAGCGCTGGAGCTGAGAAAATGAGGAGAAGTAAGAGAGGTTGTCCACAGCGGGTAGACAACGAGAGCGAGAGTAGTGAGGAGGGGGAGCCCCAAGTTGCACAGAGAGCCAAATTTCCAAAATCCAGCCACAAGCGAGGCCGGAAATAAATCCCTGGAAGAAGGGAAGGAGTAATCCTAAAGCGTTCCAGTTACAAGCCCCACTTCTGTCAGTCTCATAACCCACAGCACTAATATAAGCAACTGAATGCCTTTGGAACTGTGATTTCATTCCGCTCTGTGACCTGGATTTTGAAACTGTTGAATCTGGTCAGTTGTGAGAAACTATGAACCAAAGCTGTGGTACAGAGGCAACCTCTCCTGGTATAGTTCCCATGAACAGTGGGACTAGCAGTGTACCCAATGTGGTCTTTGCTCTGGTTGCAGTCTCAGTTTGGGTCACATTAGCTAATTGTTTAATGGTTTCCAGCACAGCAGCTCTGTTTTGTCTTCTTCCTGATGGGTGAGACCAGGGTTCTTTCTAAGCAGTTCTCCCTATAAGAGTCTGACTAGCACAGTGTTTAGGTCCCTTTAAGGGAGGAACCTTTCTTGCACAGTATGCACAAAAAATTAAGCAGCACCATGCAGAACACAAAGGCTTTAGTTTGCCCTTTAGCTGTCCTATCTGTTGTCAGCAAGGATACCACAGAAGAGCAAATACCTTACTGCTCCAGTCTGTTGCACACAGCAGTCTGTAATTCATACACTGATGTCTAGCCTTGGCACTAAACAATAGCATATAAGCTTTGGTCTGCTTGGAAGTGATGGGACATTATCTTCCTTGTCAGGAACGTGATATTCCCCTGGTATCTGTCTTCTTTAGTACTGGACATTGAGTGTATAAGGAAGGTCTTCCCACCCAGTGCAGAATAAATACTCTCCAGCCTTTTGGAGATTCACTGGCCTTTTGGAGACCACCTGACAATGTAAAATGTTGGCCTGTGTGGGTCTTCTGAAGATAGCTTGTTTCAAGCTCAACTGGGAAACAAACTTGCTGCAAGATGGTGCATATCTACAGTTGCAGTGTTGGTAATGCTGCAGCCTGGGATCCACTGAACTGCCTTGCCCCAGTGTGTTGTTCTTTGTCATGCCCACACTCCCATAGCATCCTTTTCTCTGCAAGTAAGCACTGTAGATGTCTCCTTTATCTTACATCACCTGTTTCTTTTCAATACTGCTTCCTTTATATGGATGAGATATATTAGCAGTGGCTTTCCTGTGTGGAAAAGGTCAAAACGGTTCATTTTTTGTAAAGTCACATGATGGTATGATCTCTGGGTCATAGGGAATATCTTCCTTTGCTCCAGAGATGAAACAGATGTTACAGAAATAGTAAGAAACAGCACAAGCAATGCTACTCCTTTTTTTGACAGAATATGTTCTCCAGAATCTCTGTTATCCAAAGATCCGCTGTTCCAGAAAGTTGTAAAACTTGACCTTTTCCTTGTAGTTTTGCAGGCAGGAAAATAGGCTACATGTTGCCATCCATTTGAATTTTTCCTGTTTACCAAAATTGGTATCTGGCACTGAAATTCACAGGGAAGCCATTGCAGTGCCTGGTGAACAGGCAGGTTTATATGTATGTGTTATTACCAGAATCACGTCAGTCCTGATGATGGGAAACACTGTATGGCCAGGGTGTTTTCAAGAGCTGCCTCTTCCATGTAATAAGCAAAGCAGTCAGGAAGTAGTAAGACAGCATGCAGTGCTCTACTGTGATTTACATACAGTAGTTACACACTGCCTTTTGGAAACAGTTGTCACCATGTGTGCAGTGCTGCACTCAAAGTATAAATATGTGGACTTCTGTACAGGGTGTACAAGGCTTGGAGCAGGAGGGGCAAGATCAGAAGATGACAAAATAAAATGTTACCGGTGTAAGAAAGTGGTTTCTTGTTTGGTTTGTGGTGTTCTTGGCACCATCCCTACTTGCACTACACATCCCAGCCTGCCCACTTGGTTGTCATGCATGCTCACTGGTGCTGTTCAGTTCTCTGCCCCATTTCTCCTCTGTACTCCATTCTACAGAACTGTACTTTGACCACACGTTTACTACATTACTGCCCAATAAATGGGCAACAAGATAAACCCATGAATTAAAGGAGGTTTTTCTTAGTGGATGTCAGTCTAGAGTCCTGTTTACTGTCACTGATGAGTTACTAACCAGCCCTGCTTTCTAGATGTGTATACTTCTTCACAGGTTTATGGATTTTGTAGAGTTGCCTCAACAATGTATTCCCTCACATAACATGGCATGTGGGGAAAAAAATAATTATCCAACAGCCCATACATGATCTATCAACACTCAGCTCCATCAGTGCTACAGCACTTCATTTGCTGGATTGGCTCAAGCTGGTAATAGTTGGTGGCTCTTTGCACCAGCACAATTCCCTATTTCTGAGGAGTGTGATCTGTGTAGGAGCACTTGCTTCCTACTGTAGGTGGACTAAAGCAGGCTACCCTGTATGAGTGCAACAGTGCCCTACAGCCTACTATGGTAAGATTTATTGCTTAAGCACTCATGAATCTGCTGTTCACTCCTTTGTTACCAGTTCAGTTAGCTTAGCTTTCTGCAAATCCAGGTCAACAATCCTACACCATCAAACTTGGCCTTGCTTTTACAAATTCTATTTGAGCAAGTACATGTTTAGAAAGAGATCTAGTTTTGAAGGTAGAAAAAAAGTGATGAAAGAGACCAGCTAGTCATTAGATAGTTGTTGCTGTGATTCATTACTCTAAAAATTACGTGCCTTACTTTACTTGAATTTATTTCTAATTTCAGCCTCTGCATCTCACACTGCTTAATCCTTGTGACTCAGATAGCCTTGCAGTATTGGAAATTTTTTCTTACATATTTACAGTTATAATTAACTCCACATAATTTTCTATGTGAGCTGAAGAGATTTCTAGTTTCATTCAAAATAGTTTTTTCTCTTTTTTGTTGGTCTTGTCTGTTCTTTGCTGACATTTTATGTATTGAACAGTGTATTTTGGGCTTTTGAAGTTCAGAAACAGTAAAGAGAAACCAAGAGATGTAAGTAGTCTGTTTTAAATAGAATACAATAACATTGCTCTGTTCTTAGCTACTTTCCCCCCCTCCCAACTTCTTCATTACACTGTTTACATTCAGTTGCAATCTGCTCTGCTAAGCATATTTTCAATTGTTCTGAAATTGGGTTTGAATGTTTGTTTCTAGAAATATAGGTTAGCAGGGTTTAAGTTCAAGCAGCACATGATGAACTCATCTATCTTCTGTAAAACACTGATGTGTCTCACTGAATTACTCTAGCAGAGACTGTATTTTTGGTTGAGCCACTCTTCCAGAAAACTTTGTTTTATAATTTAGCTTTTCATTGCTTTCATTTGTGATCAGCTTTTTTAACCCGCAGATTTTATTTGTAATTGTTTTATATTTTCATTAGCATTGTCAATAAAGCTACAACCCCATGCAGCTCTACAGGCTTGGGGCAGAGGGCTGGAAAGCTGTGAAGAGGAAAAGGATCTGGGGGTGTTGGTCGATGCTCGCCTGAACATGAGCCCGCAGTGTGCCCAGGTGACCAAGAAGGCCAATAGCATTCTATGTAACAGGATGGCTTGTATGAGGAATACTGTAGCCAGCAGGACAAATGAGGTGATCATCCCCCTATACTCTGCTCTGGGGAGGTCACATCTCCAATACTGTGTTCTGTTTTGGGCCTCTCATTACAAGAAGGACATCGAGGCCCTGGAGCGTGTCCAGAGAAGGGCTACGAAGCTGGTGAAGGGCCTGGAATCCAAGTCCTGTGAGGAGCGGCTGAGGGAACTGGGGTTGTTTAGTCTGGAGAAGAGGAGGCTCAGGGGAGACCTTATTGTTCTCTCCAACTGCCTGAAAGGAAGTTGTGGGGAGCTGGGGGTCAGCCTCTTCTCGTGGGTAACTAGTGATAGGTCTAGAGGGAACGGCCTCAAGTTGTGCCAGGGGAGGTTTAGCTTGGAAATTAGGAGTAGTCAGGCATTGGAATGGGTTGCCCAGGGAGGTGGTGGCGTCACTGTCCCCGGGTGTGTTCAAGGAAAGGTTGGACGTGGTGCTTAGGGACATGGTTTAGTGGGTGATATTGGTGGTAGGGTGATGGTTGGACCAAATGATCTTGGAGGGCTTTTCCAACCTTTATGATTCTGTGAAATAGCTGCAGACTCTGGCAATCTGTAGAACAAATCTATATTTACAATTATTTAGTAACTAACATTTAATAAGCTCAACTGATACGTGTGGAATATGGGGCTAAAACAATGCCTTGCAGAAATTTAACATGTCAGTAGCTACTTTTACCAACCTAGACATGTAATTTAATTTAAAAAATAATGTTTACAGTAAACTAGTCTCTGTGAAGCTTTATCAGTTGGTTTTACTTATGATCTCCTTTAATGTCAACTGTTCTGTTGGTTTGCCTTGGAGATTTCAAACTGATAAGCTGTACTTACACCAACCGCTCGGCTTGCCATTTTTTTAAATACTGGCATAATACTGGAATTCTGTTTCGTTTGTTTTCCAGAAAAGGGAAAGAATATCTTGTAGTGGTTTTTTTGTTTGTGGTTTTTTCTTTTTTCGGTTAGTTGATTGGTTTGGCTGTTGTTGTGTTTCATTTGTTTTCCTTAATGCTAAAGTATTTCTTCAGTCTTCCAATGATTATTAACAGCCATTAATAACAATTCAAAGAACTTTTCAGGAGATTTTTTTATCATTCTCTTTTGTCAGTTTTCCAATGCCATATGTTTAGAGTTTTTTTTTTTAAGCTGTTTTAATGATGCCAGAATGTCCAAAAAAACAAGGATGCACCTTTCACAGAGATGACAGGAGCAATTTGTCATTCTTGTCTGCTTGAAACAGCCCAGCTTTGGTGTGTGGCAAATGAGAGTGAAATCATTTTAGCACACATCATACACTCAATTATATAGATACATCTGTAAGGAATAACTACAACTTGTGTTTTTTTTTTACTCTCCAGTGGTGAGGACCAGTTGACCAGGTCAGCTCTTCCACTGCTTCACATTCCTTGCAGTATCATTATGTCATAGAATCATAGAATGGCATGGATTGGAAGGGACCTTGAAGATCATCTAGTTCCAACCCCCCTACCATGGGCAGGCATGATACCCACCTGATTGGGTTGCTCGGGGCCTCATCCAACCTGGTCTTGAACACCTCCAGGGATGTGGCATCCACAGCTTCCCTGGGCACTCGGTTCAGTGCCTCACCACCCTCTGAGTGAAAAATTTCCTCCTAACATCTAATCTAAATCTCCCCTCTTGTATTTTAAACCATTCCCCCTTGTCCTGTCATTATCTGACCGAGCAAAAGGTTGTTCGCCATCTTTTTTATAAGCCCCCCCATTAAGTTGAAAAGTTGCAGTGAGGTCTCCCCAGAGTCTTCTCTTCTTCAAGCTGAACATCCCCAACTCTCGCAGCCTTTCTTCATAGAAGAGGTGCTCCAGCCCTCTGATAACTTTGTGGCCCTCCTCCAGACCCACTGTAACAGACCCACCTCCTTCTTGTGCTGGGGGTCCCAGATCTGGACGCAGTACTCCAAGTGAGGCCTCACAAGGGCAGAGTAGAGGGGGACAATCACTTCCCTTGACCTGCTGGCCACTCCTCTGTTGATGCAGCCCAAGATGCAGTTGGCCTTCTGGGCTGTAAGCACATGCTGCTGGCTCATGTCAGGCTTTTTGTCCTTCAGAACCCCCAAGTCCTTCTCAACAGGGCTGGCTCTCAGTGAGTACCCCCCAGTCTGTACTCACGTCTGGGATTGCCCCAAACCCAGGTGCAGAACCTTCCACTTAGACTTGTTGAAGTTTAAGCTTCAGCCCACTTTCACATAGAGCCACTTAAGGCCACTTTTCTAGCCTGTCCAGGTCCCTTTGGATGTCTAACTTGCATGTTTAACCGTACAGCTGCATTGTTGTTGGGAACAGAATCAGGGCCTGGGATCAGATCTTGAAGCAATTTGGACCGCAGTGAGCTGCATGGTAATTATATGGCTCTAAGGCTGATGTCAGCCTGGGAAGCTGCTTGGCTGTGATAATAGGAATGAAACTGGCACTAAATATTGTCTATTTCTCGAAGTGTTGCTTGATCCCGAAGGCCAGCTTTCTTCAAAATTAAGTAGGTCAATTTCATAATTCAAATACAGCAGGATCAAGAGAGATTTGGGGTGGAGAGTATATTCAGCAGCTCTGCTTAGACATTAATTAGTGCAGTATCTCTTTTTATGCATGTTGTATTAGTTCCAAGAATCCATCTGAATTATGCTCAAAGATTTCCAAAGTCAGAGGCTTTTATTTTTAAAAAGTGATTGCACCTCAGAAGCGAGCCCCTTTGCCTTTCTTCAGAAGCAGATAAAAGCGAGTTAGTTGTTCAGATAGAGGCTTTATTTAACAATGGCCTAATCATAAACAGAAAGCCAAGCCTCCTGATTGAGGTGAGACAGAAACAAAAGATTGCAAAAATGATGGGCAATGCTGTCAAATGTCTTTCCAGCCCCTGCTTGTCATGACCAGGGAGGGCTTTTGGTCCCCTTACACCCATTTTGGTCCCCTTAAGTATCAACATGTGATGGATTTTTTTTAATAGAGAGTTAAATTGTCTTTATGAGACATTTTTCAGGGCTGCAGGGACTTCTAGCATGAGGTGGCTGGGGGGGGGGGTAGATATGAACAAGCACTTTGTCAACATCCTGCACTGGCACAGTCTGGAGACATACAGCACGGGGAGGTGTCTAAGTGCTCAGGCATGGCCCTGCCCGCAGATCAGAGCAGGAGCAGATGTTGGGCAGCTCAGGGCAGAGACCACAGATGGTGCACCATGTCATGCAGCAAGCCCAATTCCCACAATTCCTGCATGCACTCCTCCAGTTTGTGTTTGGGCAACCTGCAGCACATGTCCAGGAGCTGCCCCAGTTCCTGCTGCAGTGCTGCATTTGCCCCATGCACAAGGCCAGGATGCTCCCGCGTGCACTGGGTAGCTGCCATGGAGGCTTCCTCCGTCAGGCATGCCTGATGCTACCACACCTGCTGCATCAGGGCTGTGGCCTCCTGCCACATGTGCCCCAACTGTTGGGCATGCTGTCCCTGGGTGGCCACCAGTGCCCGATGCAATGTGCCAAAGCAGGCAGCCTACTCCTTCCACAGCACCAGCATCCCCACAGCCTCTATGCTGCAATGGTTGAGCTTGTCCTACCTGTGTGAGAGCTGTTTCCACAGTGTGGCCTTTCCTGCATAAACCATTCAAGTAGCTCCTGACACTGTGCCTGCAGCCATGACAGTACCTCCTAGTTTGGTTACTGAGTCAGCCCAAGGTGGTTTTGGAAACAGCAGGATGAAGTAGCCCATGAAGGTCGGTCTGGCTCTTGGCCTGGAGGTGCTAGACCTCCTTAACAAGGCAAGTGTTTTCCTCCTGCATCCAAGCCTGTGTGTCCTGCTTGCCTTCCAGCTCCAGGAAACAGCATCCAAGCCCCCCGGGTAGTAATGCTTCTCTGCAACCTGCACAACGCCTGCTGCCATGTAGCTCTGTGTTGTCTCATGGCACCATCTGCCTGCCTTGTCCTGCTCACTGGTCATGAGGGCCTCACTTGCCCAGGTACAGGGGGAAGAGTCACCTTAGGGCTCGGCAAGGTTGCACCCATCTGCTGTGCTGTACTCCTAGCACTGCAACACTAGGACTGCTGTGGCAAGTGGCAAATATCATTTCTGTGTCAGAGTCAGGCTGTGTCACCACGCAGCTGTCACTCAGACCCCCTGCAGTGAGCTGTGCTTAACACATTGCTCACTCTGCACACACCTGTGCTAGCTCTGCCCTAGGGGCACTGTCTGCTTCCCCCAGCCACCACCTGTTGAAATTTTTCATCCTCTCTCTCCCACTGCTGCCCTGTTCCTCAGAATTTTTCTGTCTCTGCTCGTCCTTCCTGTCCAGCTGGCCTTGGTGCACAATGCTTCCTGGGCCTGCCGCAATCCCCCTCCTGACCTGAGTACATCAGGGGGCATCTGACAGCAGGGAACACACCCTGCAGCTGATGGACTCCACGGCTGGCTACCACTGTGGGAGAGGCTCAAACCACCCGATGGCTGTACCACAGCAGTGGTGGGCCTTATGATAGGGTCTGTAGCCCATGCAGGTCACTGGCCAGGCCCTGGGCTCTCTCTCAAATGCCCAGGATAGGAATGGTGCTTGGGCACAAAGGTGCCCAGTTGTTATAGCAGCACCCAAGGCCAACATCAATAACCATCAATAAGCCAACATTAATGACCACCCCTTTCTGTGATTTCTGGGCTATCTCCCTGCAAAACTGCTCCAGAGCTTCCTGCCACCGACTGAGGTGGCTCTGCTTAGATGGCATATTACAATGAACTGTTACAAAGATGGTGAAGGGTCTGCAGGGGAAGATGTATAAGGAGCAGCTGAAGTAATTTGGCTTGTTCAGCCCAGAGAAGGGGAAAATGAGTGGGATAGATGCATAGAGGAAGATAAGCTAAGCAGGACTGTAGGAACAGTACATCATGTGTCATTTGTGATGTGGTGGAGCAATGACTTACTAATATCATGCAGGGGGCAGAAAACACACCATCATTAAGCCACTGTTGTCCTCCATGAGAACCCAAGTTAAAATGGGCAGAGAAGCCACAAAGACATGGTACCTGGGGCCAGAATCTCTCTCTGCCTCTCACTTCAAGGCAATGTTGATATAAAAGCATCTAACCAGACATGGTACTTGGCCAACCTCCTCTAGCTGACCCTCCCTAAGCAGGGGAACTGAATTAGATGATCTCAAGAGGTCCCTTCCAACTTCAGTGATTCTGTGATCTTGCACAATCCTCGCTCCAGCATATGCTTTAGACAGCTCCCACCAAGGGGGAAAAAAAAAAAAGACAGGTAGTTGCCATAGGAGACTCCCTTCTGAAAGGAACATAAGGCCCAATATGCAGACTGGACCCACTTCATAGGGAAGTCTGCTGCCTCCCTGGAGCCCAGGTTAGAGGTGTGAAGAGACAGCTTCCTTCCCTCGTGCAGCCCTCAGATTATCACCCATTATTGATTTTCATGCAAGCAGCAAAGAAGTTTCAACAGGAAGGCTGAGGGCAATGAAGAGTGTCTTTGGGGCCTTCTGTGAATCCTTGTGTTGCTCTGGGGCACAAGGGATCATTCCTGATGACAGTGGGGCTGACTTCCTAGTGCATCAGTATTCCCACACAAAATTTCCTTGCAAGTCTCTGCTTAGAGAACCCACCACCCTTGTTAAAGCTAGTTGAGTCCAACCATGAAACACGTTTACTGTGGCTACAATTTACCATTGGGACCACTGGTGGGGCATAGGGATGTTCTATCTCTGGCATTTTTTTTTACAGCAAGATTAAACAGACATTTCTCTGAACTGCAAGACTGTTCTTACGTTCTTAAGAACTCAGGGCAATGACCTCAGCTGAGAGTCACAACTGCTGGACATAATGTGTCTGGGGCTGTAACATATGGATCTGTGCCCTACACATTGCTCAGACACAGACACAGGAAAGGCACATCCTGGCAACACCTGCAGCTGCTCAGAAGGGTCTGTCCTCCTGCAGCTCATTATTCCCATCTGCCTCAGGTAGAAATGGAGCTTGAGGGTGGCAATGCCAGAGAGAGTAGCTGGCAAGGTCAGCTTGGTATGGAGCTGCAATAAATGGCAAAATTCACCTGGATGGTCCTGGCATTGCACATTCTGAGTACTAATCCTGAGTACACTGGTAGGAAGGAGATTTTGTACAAAGAAGGTACATGCTGTGGAGAAATGCCTTTGGCAAGGTCCATCACAGGGTTGAGCTGGAAAATGCAAATGAGAGCTGGTGGTTGGGGTACACCCCAAAGCTAGAGGTGCATCTTGTGTCATCACACCCAGACTAGTACTCCGGAGTTCAGTCTCCCAGCCTCTCTGTTACCCACCTCAGTGCCAGAAATCCTCAGTGAAGACAAACACAGCAAATGGAAGAAATATGGCTACCTGCAGTTTTGCTTTGAGCAGTTTGGTATAATACCCCAGTTCTCCTTGCATGGGCACAAGCCTTCCATGCAGGAATGAAGATTCAGGGAGGGCTGCAACCATAAAAGAAAGTCATAAAGAAAGGAACGAAACTCAAAATATATCCAAGCTTGAGCTCTTTGAGCTGCCATTAGATTTTTCCAGAGGATTGTCATTCATGCCAGGAAAGGCCCAGGCACCAGGAGCTCTACTACCAGAAGGGTTCTGAAAACACAAAAGTGTTGAGAAAACTCATTCTAAGATACAAGGAGATTTAATGTTTTTATAAAAGCCTCCCCAGGCATGCACCCACACTGCACTTACTAATTTGGTATACATTATTCTTCATGCAGGTAATTTGTATCCTCAACAGCTTTTGTCAGCTTCATTTTTCCAGTGACATATATGATCTCTTATAAAGTGAATATTTTTTCTTTCGATCAGTTGCCTGAATCTGTTTTTTTTTCTGCTTTGCCATTGTACTTTGAAATAAAGATTGCAACGAAAGAGATTTTAATTTATTCTCTGTTGCAATTTTGCTTTTGATGAAGGCATTATATCGTACATTTTGGCACATAAGTGATTTTCTCTTTTAATTTTAAAATGCAGTTATAAAAAATTGCATATCTTAAAAGGCACTTGGTAGCCATTAAAAGCGTTTGGTCATCTTTGTAGTCTTCAAGCACTTAAAAGTGCAGTGGAATAATCCTCCCATTTTATAAAATTACTTTCTAGTATCAGGGAAACACTTCAAAATGCATTTGACTTAAGATATAGTTTGCATGTAAGTGCTTACATTTGCATTTTCAGGAGATGTCTTCTATAATTCTGAAACTTAGTAGATGTCAGAGATGAAATTATGCACTTCACTCAGAGAAGCAGTACTATATTTACTGTTAAAATGTGAAGATCTAACAAAGCTTAATCATAAATAAGATAATGACTTTACAAGAATTGATATGGCAAGGTACACTTAGTTATTTACTGCATAGATGATGGTAAGTCAGATGCATCAGGGAGATCCTCCCATTGAGTCACAAGATTCACAGTGGACCCCCCTGCTTTCAAAACTCTTTGAACCAAAGAGGTAATGAGCCTAGGTGCAACTGAATCCATTCCTAGTCCCAGACTTGGTGAATGGTTTATGTCTAAGGATTATATATGCACAATCAATCTAAAATATAATCTTAGTAAAATTTACAAAGTTTAGCAAGCTATTAATCACTTACCAAGAATCTTCGTGGCACGGAAGCTCACCTCACAAGGATTAAAGGATCTCTGTAGCAGGTATGACCTTGAAATAGGAGGGAGGGAAAATCTTGTCATACATTTAGAGAAAACTCCAAAGGCTCTTGACCTGATCTCTATTTATAGCGTAAGAGGATGGACCAGTTGGCCTTTTTTTTTTTTTTTTTGGTGCATGCTCAATTGGCCCTCAGCTGCTGAGCAAGACATCTGTCTGTCAGTTTCTCCAGCAACCAGTCTGAACCAATATAGTGGTCACTATCTGCATGAGCAAGGCCTTGGGTGTAACCAGCACACTGATCACTACCTGCCTGAGCAGGGCCTCAGGTGTAGCCAATAATGTAGTCACTATGCACCTGAGCAAGGCCTTGGGTGCAACAGCCAGTGTTTGAGCAAGGCAACTGGCCAGACTGAAGGTGGGGTGAGGGGCCAGCACCAGGGGGGCCCCAGTCTTCAGGCCTAGTCTTCTTGTACATGACACAATTGTTTTTTTAGTAAAAACAAGTTGTTTTTTTTCTTTTTTTCCAAAGTTAATTTGAGTTAAAAATCGGACAAGAAGTAACAAGTAACGTTCAATGACTTGACAGGATGGGCTCTGGTACATGTCACCTGCAGGACATAGCTCTGCATCCATACCCAGGAGTAGGCACAGCCCACATTCCTTCTGCAGTGCCACAATCCCAGCCTTGCTGCAACATCCATCCACAGTTTGGGGTGGGGATGCAGGTGTGTAGATGGTCTCAGCTGTGGCTTGAGTCTGGCAATGTGCATCTCTGAGCACACCATGCCCCATGATGACCCCGGCCAGCACATCTCACACTGCTCTGCATGACTGTGGAGCAATGGGGAGAAGAGGTGCTAGCACGGCCCTGCATTTGGCACTGTTTCCCAGGTCTTATTCTGGCTTGATGCAGGCTGGCTCTGATAGCTGCCCTGCAGTGGAGCAGTGTCTGGCCTTGCAAAGGCATTGCAAAAGGTAGACAGGGACAGTGGTTGAGATTGATGATCCTTATTGGTCCCTTCCAACTCGGGATATTCTATGATTCTATGAGTAGGGAAAGGTGTGGCAGCCAGACAGGGTGCTCAATTCAAGCTAGCAAAGTCTGAGATGGGATGGGACACACCAGGAGGAGAAAGAGAATGACTCAGGCATGAAATTAGGTATTTCCTGCCCACCAAAACTGTGCCTGAGCATCATTGCCTCTCACATAGAGACTCACATAGAGACTCGGGGCTGAGAAGTAATGGTTGACGAAGGGAATCAGATGATGCATTTTGTGGATGGAAAAGGTGGACGTGCAGGAATCCCCACGCCTTTGTTTCAGCTGACAGGGATGTTCGCACTGTGTGTCTGGGTCTAGTGCAATGCAATGGCTCTGTGCTGCTCCGAGGCATAGAATCATAGAATCATTAAGGTTGGAGAAGCCCTCCAAGATCATCTGGTCCAACCATCACCCTACTACTAATGTCACCCACTAAACCATGTCCCTAAGCACCACGTCCAACCTTGAACACCCCCAGGGACGGTGACTCCACCACCTCCCTGGGCAACCCATTCCAATGCCTGACTGCTCTTTCTGAGAAAAAATGTCTCCTCATTTCCAACCTGAACCTCCCCTGGCACAACTTGAGGCCGTTCCCTCTAGTCCTATCACTAGTTACCCACGAGAAGAGGCCGACCCCCAGCTCCCCACAACTTCCTTTCAGGCAGTTGGAGAGAGCAATAAGGTCTCCCCTGAGCCTCCTCTTCTCCAGACTAAACAACCCCAGTTCCCTCAGCTGCTCCTCATAGGACTTGGATTCCAGGCCCTTCACCAGCTTCGTAGCCCTTCTCTGGACACGCTCCAGGGCCTCGATGTTCTTCTTGTAATGAGAGGCCCAAAACAGAACACAGTATTGGGGTGCAACCTCCCCAGAGCAGAGTATAGGGGGATGATCACCTCATTTGTCCTGCTGGCTACACTGCTCCTGATACAAGCCAGGATACTGACCAGGATCCCCGGTCTCTGCTGTCACTGGCCACCCCTGGTCCCAAGCCACTTCAGTGCAAGGGGTCATCCCAGGACAATCCTTGTGCAAGGAAGGGAGGTTCCATGCCACCATGCGACTGCCATTCCTGGTGCATATAACTGGCCCAATCACATGAAGCTCTCGCATGGACTGTCCACTCAGTATTCTGTCTCATTATCCCATGCCCCTGACAGCTGCCTGCCCCCATACTAATGATGTGAAGACTTTGTGCAGGTTTGTCCTCCTTCCCATGCCACCCTGGCTCTTCACCTGGCCTTGCAGAGCACTGCACATCTGGTGCAGGTTGATATACCACCTCAAAATGGAGGCATGTGGAGGAGCCAGGCTGGCTGGCAAGCACATTGTCTCTTCTTCATCTGTGCAATTTCAGCTCTGCTCCCAAATAATGAGACCAACTGCACAGTCAGCACAAGCAAACGCAATGAGCAGATGCTAGTGTCAGTTTTGCAGATGACAAATTACTGTGGCCCTGCCAGAAGCAACACCACAGAGGAAGTACCAGAGGAAAGGCAGCAAGACAGCAGTCTTGTTGGGAGGGCTGGAAACCAGATTGGCATCCCTCAGTCTCATGCTGAAAGGAGCAACCGGCACATGTTCCTGTGCAGGCCAGGCCACCATGGTTGAGTCCTACCTATACATAACAGGCCATTCCTATCTCTGTAGCAGTCTTGTATATACTTGGAAGCTACCAGGAATATAAAGAGAAGCTGTTAGCACATCCCTTTCATTTTCATACCTTCTAGGCTAAACAACCGAGGCTAACTCAGGCTTTCACCATAAGCTGATTTGCCTAAACCTCTCTCTCAGCACTCTCTTGAAGCTCAAACTCCTGGCTGGACACCAAACCCCAGAAGAGGAACCAGCACTACCCAGCAGCAGATCAGGCATCTGAACCAGATCAGGCGTCTTGAAGACTTTGTGCCCATTTACACATCATTGCATGACACTTGCTTTTATATGGCAGCTGGTCACTGCAGAGCAGTGTTCTGTTTGGGACGCAGCATTTGCCCAGTGCTCCTCATACTGTTCTCACTAGGATTAGCTTTCCTGCTCCAGGTTTCATGCTTTGTACGTTTTTCTTAAACAAAGAGGGTCAATAACTTCCAGCATTCATGGGCTTTATGCCCATTGTACTACTGGATTCTTTTGCTATCAAGACACTTGTCAAACCCTTTTTTCACTTTACCAGGCTGTTAGCTTCAATGCCTTCATGTGGTATAAATGATCTGGGAAGGGTGTGAGCAGTAACTTTATTAATCAGGGATTGTCATACTGTATCAATACACAGGACACCCACATCTCAAACACCATATACTGATTATTCCATCTTAAAGTAGTAGGAAAAAATGATCAGCTGCAAAAGATAATAAGGATTTACAGTGACACAAACGATGCAGTGCATATGCATAGCAGCAAACAATTATTAACTGTTTCTTACAATAGAAACTGGGAAGGACCAAAAGAAATAATTGGGCAGCTGGTCTAAAACCAACAGAATAAATTACTTTTCACATTGCACATAATTATATAACAAAACTCTTAACTTCACAATACCCTGTGATAATCAGAAGTATTAATGTCTTTTCTTGGACATCAGTGAACTCCCCCCAGACCAATTATGGTAAAAAATACCACCACCAAATGAAGAAAAAAGAAAAAGGAGGATCAGGAGTTATTAGTGACTAGCAGAGGAACTTTCCACATTTCATAAAGATTATATCCTCAAAGAGTTAGTACCTACAACCTGGTGATGAATCTAGGCCAATTCCTTGGCGGAAGAGAATAGGGGAATTTCCTGTAGCAGCTTTATAGAAAATATATATGATATATTGTATCTTTGCTCCCCATTAGTATTACAAGGGAAAAAGCAGTTAATTCTTCTTCTGTGAGAGGGAAATAAGGTTCAGCAGCCAGCACATGGACATGGCTGAACTGATATGAATGAACCCTCACAACATACCTTGGACATCATCTTCCAGTGAACAGGAGGTAAGACGACAGCTAATGCAGAATATTAGCAAGGTTAATGTTGGTGACAACGTGTGGTAGACAGTCAGGGGCAAGGGGGGATGGTCAGCAGCTGGAACAGGGTGACCATCTGGGAGATGGAGTCTGGGTGTCCAGGGTGGATCCCATCCTTCCTCTAGGCCAGACTGCAGCTGTTTGACAGATGGTGCTCATCTGGAAAAGGCCACCCAGAATCACAGCAGCAGTTACCAGGTATCTCCATAGATGTAATCCTGCCTGATGTGAGCCTTGCTCTGGTCATAGCTGTCCATGGGATGCTCTAGAACAGGGAGCTGGAGCAAACAGGATTTCAGTCCTAGGCAGTACCATACTGGCACTCTCTGGAGGCAAACAGGCAGAATAGCTGCTGCATGGATGTGCTTTGTCAGAGATAGGACGGAGGACATGGAGTCTTTCAAAGACATTCATAAACTTGGTGTTTCTTGGAATAATTGCACAAGTGTGATGTCCCAGGAAATGAACAGTCACAGAAGTCCAGGACCCCTAGGTCAGGAGCCAGCTATCACAGGTCACATCATGTTAATTTCTTTCATAAATATGTCAACACTCACCTTATGCTAGTTGAAAAGTGACTAAGGTTTAGATTAGGGACATAAAATGCATTCATCTTCTGTGGGTTTCTTTTAATCAATAACATTTAATATGCTACAAAGTATGGGCAGTTTCCGCGCAGACGTATCATAAATCTAAGGCTTTCCTAACTTTCAAGGACCATGGATACAGGTAAAATTGGGAATTATACATTGGGAACCCTTATCAGTGTATTCAGTGTTGAGCAGAAAAAGATGACAGGAAGGTGACATGATGAAGGTACAGCAGGCTCCTGCAGTCAGGGTCAGGACATTCCCTTGCAGCTAGCATCTCTCCCAGAGTCTCACATTTGCCTCAGTGACCACCAAAATTAACCACAGAGACAGGTAGTCTGAGAAACTCTCTTTTCTCTGGAAGAACCTCATACAGCCTGGATGTCTGCAAAGCAGGCTGAGGTGCTTGGGGCACAGGATAGAGCAAGCACAGAGGCAGTGGAGTCATCTCTACCACAGCAAGGTCACACAGCCAGTGCAGTCATGCAGTCAATGTAGCACATGTGCTCCTTTCCCACATGCAGATTTTGCTCCCAGGCCAACTTCTACTAGTGAACAGGGGTGCAACACAACAATGCACAACAAATGCAGACAGGTGAGAGGGATGGCTGGTGGGCAGAGCACCCTCCGGGAGCTGGCCAAGAGTGAGTCAGCTGGCCCAACAGGGCTTACAATGCTCCTTCTGGCAGGCAGGGAGAGGAACAGAGGCAAACTTAAGCTGCAGACCTGCATTCCAGGCTGTAGAGGTGAGGATAGGATCTTGAGCCTACTGCCAGATTTCCCCACTGAATTCAAAATGCAAGGCATTGAGAGTCATGTAATGCAATTTAGATGTCTTAGTTCCCAATCTGTGATTGCAAATTGAATTTTGCCTGGCCAAAAACCCAAACACTCAAATGGTAATAAAATACATGTGAAGAATTTGCACTCTCAGTGTTTAGTATTTATAGACTGAACAGATATAAATGTTCTCCCCTGCTCCCAAAGCACAGCATACTTCTCCATCCGCAGAATCATGGGATTTGTCCCTGATGCAGCGTAAGAAAGGATGGTGTGGCACTGGAGGGAGGTGGTTGCTAAGCTCCCATTATTGCCTGGAGTGGCACAGCATGTCCTTTCCTTGTGTCCACGACAACTGATCTGGCCATATGAAGCCTGGGAATTTCACTCAGCCAACAGTGGTGGCCAAGGATGGTCAGATATAAACTTCCACTGATCACCGAATGATTCTCCTCCGTCTGTGTGAGCAATAGAGTTCCAGCCTGGAGTGTAGGGAAAGGACACAGAAACCCACTCCCCTGAAAGCAGCTTCAGGGTAGGGGATGCAGAATAAACTGCCCTATAGCTCTAATGAGCACCTGATTTTGCCATCAAAGAGCAGCATTAGCCGTTGATACTTTATACCTACGGTGCTGGGCTTTCCAAACACTGTCTTTTGAAAATTATCACATTATTTTCATCCAAACAAACCTGTGACACAGTGAAAACTCAATAACCAAAGTTATTAAGAAGGTATTCTTTATTACGACACCGTGTGTGTGTGGGATCGCTCCGCCTAACACACCAAGGGTTACTGCCAGGATGCTTATATTAATGGATATATATATATATTTATCTCACCTCCCTGTAAGTCTCTTGCATATTCTTTAGGTATCTGAAGAATCATTAACATAGGTTCCCGCTCCTATTGACATGTGTGCTAGAGTCCTTGGGTGGTCATCCAGCATACTCTGGTGGTCTTTTGATGAAGGCCAGAAGCCTTCCTCACGGCTAAACTTCTGACCCTTCCTTTCTTTTACAGACTTCAGCAGTCCAAGCCAGTTCTTGCTGGTTCTATTATCTGTGTGTATGAAGTCTTTTCTTCCCTAATCTTTTAGGGTCATCCCATCCTCGTACTCCCTGACTCAGTCCTGTCCTTGTGGTTGATATAGAACATACTCCTTCTGCTAGCTAAAACAGAATCACAGAATCATCTACATTGGAAGAGACCTCCAGGATCACCTAGTCCAACCTCTGACCTAACACTAACAAGTCCTCCACTGAACCATGTCACTAAGCTCTGCAAACCTGCAAAATCGACATGCTTTCCCTTGTTCCCTGTTTCACCTGTGCAGGCTAGATCAATTATGTGTAAACCAGGGAGCAAGCAAGTAACTACTGCAGCTGTGCAAGCAAACTGTGCAACTCATTAGCAACTAGACAACAGGCCGGTGTTCAAGTCTGTGCTCCAAAGGCTGTGAGACATGCTGCTTATGTGTAGAAAGAACATACAGGGAAATGTCCAGTACAGCATTCAAATATATATATGCATCAGCAAGCAAAGTCATGGTGCTGATAACAATTGGAGGTGATGTTACTGTAAGTAACGTAACTAATCCACTGAAATGCAAGCAAAACAAATGATAGAGGTCAATCAGCGAGAACAACAACAACAAGAAAAGCATGGTATGAAGATCATAGAATCATAGAATGGTTTGGGTTGGAAGCAACCTTAAAGATCATAGAATAATAGTATCATTAAGGTTGGAAAAGACCTTCAAGATCATCTGGTCCAACCATCACCCTACTACTAATGTCACCCACTAAACCATGTCCCTAAGCACCACGTCCAACCTTTCCTTAAACACCCCCAGGGATGGTGACTCCACCACCTCCCTGGGCAACCCATTCCAATGCCTGACTGCTCTTTCTGAGAAAAAATGTCTCCTCATTTCCAACCTGAACCTCCCCTGGCACAACTTGAGGCCGTTCCCTCTAGACCTATCACTAGTTACCCACGAGAAGAGGCTGACCCCCAGCTCCCCACACCTTCCCTTCAGGCAGTTGGAGAGAGCAATAAGGTCTCCCCTGAGCCTCTTCTTCTCCAGACTAAACAACCCCAGTTCCCTCAGCTGCTCCTCATAGGACTTGGGTTCGAGGCCCATCACCAGTTTTGTAACCTTTCTCTGGACATGCTCCAGGGCCTCGATGTTCTTCTTGTAGTGAGGGGCCCAAAACTGAACACAGTATTCGAGGTGCAGCCTCCCCTGAGCTGAACATAGGGGGATGATCACCTCCCTGGTCCTGCTGGCTACGCTATTCCCGATACAAGCCAGGATGCCGTTGGCCTTCTTGGCCACCTGGGCACACTGCGGCTCATGTTCAGGCAAGCATTGACCAACACCCCCAAATCCTTTTCCTCTACACAGCTTTCCAGCACTCTGCCCCGAGCCTGTAGCGTCATGTCGGGTTGTTGTGGCCAATGTGCAGAACCAGGCACTTAGCCATGTTGAACCTCATCCCATTGGCTTCTGAACTAGATCACCTAGTTCCAGCCATCCACTATATCAGGTTGCTCAAAGCCCCATCCAGCCAGGCCTTAAAAACATCTGGGGATGGGGCATCCACAACTTCTCTAGGCAACCTGTTCCAGTGCCTCACCACCTTAAGAGTAAAGAATTCCTTCCTTATATCTGACCTAAACCTACCCTCTTTCAGTTTAAAGCCATGACTCCTTGTCCTATTACTACACTCCCTGATAAAGAGTCCCTCCCCAGCTTTCCTGTAGCCTCCCTTTAGGTACTGGAAGACTGCTGCTTCTGGTCTCCCTATAGCCTTCTCTTCTCCAGGCTGAACAACCCCAACTCCCTCAGCCTGTCTTTGCAGGAGAGGTGCTCCATCCCCTTGATAAACTTTGTGGCCCTCCTCTGCACTTGTTCCAATAGCTGTATGTCATTCTTCTACTGGGGGCCCCAGAGCTGAACACAGTATTCCAGGTGCTGTCTCACAAGAGCGGGATAGAAGGGGAGAATCATGTCCCTTGCCCTGCTGGCCACACTTCTTTTGGTGCAGCCCAGGATATGGTTGGCTTTCTGGGCTGCAAGTGCACATTGCTGGCTCACGTTGAGCTTCTTGTCAACCAACACCCCCAGGTCCTTCTCAGCAGAGTTGCTCTCAATCCATTCTCCATCCAGACTTGTATTTGTGCTTGGGATTGCCCCAGCCCAGATGCAGGACCCTGCACTTGGCCTTGTTGAACCTCCTGAGGTTTGCACAGGGCCGCCTCTCAAGCGTGTACGGGTCCCTCTGGGCTCCTCGTTCATCCATGCAGGCCTCCTGGCGTTTTTGCCTGACTTCCTCTTTGTTGGGATGCATCACTCCTGAGCTTGGAAGAGGTGGTCCTTGAATATTAACCAGCTTTTGTGGGCCCCTCTTCCCTCCAGGGCTTTGTCACATGGTACCCTACCAAGCAGATCCCTGAAGAGGCCAAAGTCTGCTCTCCTGAAGGCCAGGGTAGCGAGCTTGCTGTGCTCCCTCCTTGCTACCTCTGAATCCAAAACTGCACCATGTCATGGTCACTGCATCTAAAGCTGCCCTTGAGCTTCACATTCCCCACCACCTCCTCCTTGTTGGTGAGAATGAGATCCAGCATAGCACCTCTGCTTATTGGCTCCTCTGTTGCTTGGAGAAGGAAGTTATCACCAGTGCATAGCAGGAACCTGCTGGATTGCCTATGCCCTGCTGTGTTGTCCCTCCAACAGATATCGAGGTGTTTAAAGACCCCCATGAGAACCAGGGCTTGTGAATGTGAGGCTGCTTCTGTCTACAGAGGACCTCATCTGCTCGGTCTTCTTGATCATTTGATCTGTAGCACACTCCCACTATAATGTCCTCTGTCCCTGCTTTCCCTGTAATCCTTACCCATAAACTCTGTCAGCTCCTCATTTGCCCCCAGGCGGAGCTCCACGCACTCCAGCTGCTGATTGACATAGAGGGCTACACCTCCTCCTCGCCTCCCCTGCCTGTCCTTCCTAAACAGCCTGTATCCTTCCATTCCAACATTCCAGTCACAAGAGCCATCCCACCACTTCTCCATAATGCCAGTTAGGCCATAGCCCTGCAGGCATGCATGCATCTCTAACTCTTCACAGAATCACAGAATCACAGAACCATCTAGGTTGGAAGAGACCTCCAGGATCACCTAGTCCAACCTCTGACCTAACACTAACAAGTCCTCCACTAAACCATATCACTAAGCTCTACATCTAAACGTCTCTTAAAGACCTCCAGGGATGGTGACTCAACCACTTCCCTGGGCAGCCCATTCCAATGCCTAACAACCCTTTCAGTAAAGAAGTTCTTCCTGATATCCAACCTAAATCTCCCCTGGCACAACTTTAGCTCATTCCTCCTCGTCCTGTCACCAGGCACGTGGGAGAATAGACCAACCCCTACCACTAATTCTTGTTTGTTCCCCATGCTACGTGCTTTTGCATAGAGACACGTTGGGCCCCTGATGAGGCTGACTTACTGGCTGGGCTGGTTTCAATTCCTTTGTGCTGGTCTTCAGGTGCTCTCCTGCTGGCCCATGACCCTTCTTCAGGCTCTGGGCATCTATGACTGACACTGGCACCAAACTGGTACGAGTGGGATGGATTGAGGTTCCCTCCCACCCCCAACAACTTTAGTTTAAAGCCCTCTTCACCAGCTTGTCAAGTCTATGATCAAAGATGCTCTTCCCCTTCCTTTTCTAACAGGTGGACCCCATCAGACCCTCATCAGATAGGTCAGTGATTCAGAGTATGCGAGGAAGGACCTGACTTAAGTTTTTTGGGTTAGAGCTGCAGTATGACCTGAAGCTGTTTGATACCAGTACATTGATTTGTGCTTGCTGCCTGCTGGGCTGCCTGAACAGACTAACCTGTACTACAGTACAGTCAGTGATAAAGAGCCTAAATCCTTGGCTGGTGGCAAAGACAAGAAGTGGAGCAGTTAATATTAACGCCAACCATCAGGTTAACAGTCAGCTCTGCAATAACCAAGTGTGGATCAGACCTCAGTTACAGTGACCAAGAAGGAATGTGTCTTGCAAGATAAGAGACAGCTAGGAATCTGTTTGTTCCTCTAAATCCTCTTGCATTCGCATTCTTGCAGCTGCCAGCTTTATCCTTTGCTTTCCTTGGCAGTTCCCTCCCTAGCATGCAGATAGAGGGAGAGGGAACTTTCCAGCGTGACTCTTCTGGGAAAGCAGGATCAGACTCTCCATCCTTCCAACCACTGCTGACTGCAGCTACAAGAAAGCTCAGCATGGGAAGGATATAGTCCCCCAAGCCACCAAGAGCATCTAAGAAGCAGCACTGAACAGCCTAGACAGGACCAGAAGACCATCATACCTGCCTTGCACCTGCAAAGTTTTTTTTTACCCTTCTCCTTTATCCTTTACTTCTCTGGGCAACCTGTTCCAGTGTCTCACCACCCTTTATTCAGAGGGTGGTGAGGCACTGGAACAGGTTGCCCAGAGAAGTTGTGGGTGCCCCATCCCTGGAGGTGTTCAAGGCCAGGCTGGACGAGGTCCTGGCAAACCTGATCTAGTGGGTGGCATCCCTGCCTATGGCAGGGGGGGTTGGAACTAGATGATCTTTAAGGTCCCTTCCAACCCAAGCCATTCTGTGATTCTATTATTCTAAAATTCACCTAGGTTCTGTGAGACTTCTTTTTTCACCTGGCTGGAATCTGTCCCTTGCACAGACACTGCAGATTACATCCCTCCCATAGCAACAGCACTACCCTGGTCTTCCACAGCTCTCCTCCAAAGCACAAACCAATTCTCCTGTAACTCAAAAAGGCCTCCTGAAGTGACCATAAAATAATTTGAGGGGCCCTAGTGCACTGAACTATGCATGAATGTGTCCACACTTGCACGCGTGCACACACCAACATATCGTTGCTGCAGCTTGACCACATCAAGGGCATGGTCTAGTTGCTATTTAGCTCTAGATGTGCTACATGGTCAGGACAATACAGGATGCAGAAAAGGAGGACATCAGCTAGACAGCCAGGAGCCTCAGGAGCCCCTGAGTCTGCCCTAAGATGTAGGTAAGCCGAGCCACTTTAGCAGTCCCTTAGAGCCAAAGGAACTCACACGTTTCTGCTTGGCTTCACTCCTGCTTCCAGTTTCCCTGGCTCCACTCACGTCTTCACAAAAATTCAGATCATATGACTGAGAGTATAGTCCAAATGCTTCTTAAACTCCCAACAGGCTTGGTGCCATGACTATGTCGCTGGGGAGCCTGTTCCAGTGCGTGACAACCCTCTTGGTGTAGAACCTTTTCTTGATATCCAGCCTGAACCTCCCCTGTCGCAGCTTGACACCATTCCCTCGGGTCCTATCACTGGTCACCAGAGAGAACAGATCGGCACCTGCCCCTCTGCTCCCCCTTGTGAGGAAGCTGTAGGCCATGATGAGGTCTCCCCTCAGCTTCCTCTTTTCCAGGCTGAACAGGCCAAGTGACCTCAGCCGCTCATGTCTTCCCCTCTAAGCCCTTCACCATCTTTGTAGCCCTTCTCTGGACACTTCAATAGTTTCATGTCCTTTTTGCACTCTGGTGCCCAAAACTGCACACAGTGCTCAAGGTGAGGCTGCACCAGCACAAAGTAGAGCGGGACAATCCCTTCCCTCAACCGACTAGCAATGCTGTGCTTGACGCATCCCAGGATACGGTTGGCCCTCCTGGCTGCCAGGGCACACTGCTGGCTCATATTCAACTTGCTATGAACCAAAACCCCCAGATCCCTCTCTGCAGGGCTGCTCTCCAGCGTCTCATCCACAAGTCTGTATGTAAGACACATTAGACTGGTGCTCCCTCCCCTTGGGGTAGGACACAACCCATGGCCATGGCCATGCCCTCATGCTCATGTGGAACAGCACCTCAGAGGGGCAAGAGCATCCCCAGCTCCAGAGGAGCCAGTGTGACTGTGCTGGGTGCACCAGCCTGGATGTCTGCAATCTGTCAGTGACCTAACACCTGTGACCCCAATAGGCTGATGGTATTCACAAGTGTACTGGCTCTGTAGCTGGGCATAGCCATGGCCTCACTACCCAGTATGCATGCCTGTATGTGGAGCCTGCCTACACTGATCTCCCTCCACACACACACCTTGGGTGCAGGCCCCTCACAGCATCCATATGCTCATGGATGAACCCTCCAGACCAGCTACAGCCAGTGCTCAGTGGCCACAGGAGAGGCTGTACCAGTGTGGTACACCGGGCTGTGCCACTCGGGAATGGAAGCAATGGTAGTCACAGGGAAGAGGAGGACACAGCACCATGGGCCACAGCACATGGCAAGAGGGCAGCACGTAGCACTGCTAGGAATCACTCTATACCAGGAGATAGGCCTGGGCTGGGAGGCAGCCTCCCTGGAAAAGGGGATGCTAGCAATGGGTCCGTGTGACAACACTTGAAAACAGTGGTGTGTAATACGGGCAGCCAGAGAGCACCCCTGCAAGAAAGGCATCTGTGTACCAGAGTGCCCATGCATTATGGGCATGTGTTAGAGGGTGGTGCAGACTGGGCACACATATGAATTTAGTATGTGCACGTGTGAGAGCACTAGTGCAATGCAACACACCTGCAAGACAGCCCAGGCCACACAGACATGCATGTGATCACGGAAGATGCGCCTGGTCTCTGGGGCACTGCCAGCAGTGCCAGGAGGGCAGAGTGAAGACGTTATGGAGAGGGTGCACCAGTGCCAGTTACCGGTGGGTGTCGTACTGGGGAGGGTTGGCACTGGGTATTACTGGGGGGACAGCACAGGGAGGGCTGGAAGCGGTGATTACTAGCGGTATGGCATGAGGGGCCGGCACTGGCGGTTGCTGGGGAACGACGCAGGCGGCGCCGCTGGTGGTTATGAGGGGAGGCAGCACTAGCGGGGATGGGGTACTGCACGGGGGCGCACGGCCGTTTCGGGGGCGGCGCCGGCGGTTTCGGGGTACGGCTCGGGGCGGCGCCGGCGGTCGCTGCGGTGCCGCTCGGGGGCGGGTGCGCTGGGCGGAGCTGGACCGGGGGAGGACCGGGCGGCCGTCCCGCCCCCCCGCGCTGCGGCCGGGGCTCGGCCCCGCTCCGTCCCCCGGTGCAGGGAGCCGGGCCGGTGCCAGGGCTGCTGCCCGGGCCAGGGCCGCAGTCCCGGGCGCTCCTGCGTCGGCCCCGCCGCCATGGCCCATTTCTCGGCGTACCTGAACCCCGTCCTCGTGCTCTTCAGCTGCGACCTCTGCTTGGTGCGAGCCAGTAAGTGCCGCCGGGGCGCCCGGAGGTGCGGTGGGGGCCGGGCCGGGCCGGGCCGGGCCGCGCAGAACACCGCTCGCTGCCGCGGTGCCCGCACGGTGCCGCCGGCGGCGGGCGGGGGCTGGCGCTCGCCAGTGCCGGGCGCCGTCCCGTGTGTCCGCCCTGCCCCTCTCCCGGCCCCGGCCCGGGACGCCGTGCGCCAGCCCCCTCCCGCCGGCCTCCCCCTCTCGGGACTGGCTTTCCCTGTCCTGCCCGGCACGGGGCGCGCGTGGCGGGGCGGCCCCGCATGGCCTTGGCCGCGGCCCGAGGGGCCTGGCCCGGGCAACCCGTGGCCCCCGGGACAGCCCCGCTGGGGCTGCGCCCTGCCCCGGGGTGTCGTGGTCTCTAAGACATCCGTGCCTTCAGTCGTGTTGCATCCCCGTGGGACCGGGATGAGATTGTGTGGCGGTGCTGCCCTCCCTTAACGTGACGCTAGGCTCTGCCGTACCCCAGGCGCCTGGAGTTGCCGGCTGTGGCTTTGGCTTGAGAAGCCTGCCACTTCTGGGCTGGGCTGTCGGGGAACGCAGCCCCTCCTTGTTCCCCAGTAGAGGAGAGCGTCCATGTTTCCCATCTGTGCCGCTCATCAGTGAGCTCTGGGTCCTGAGAGAATGAACGCGCAAGGGCAGGGATGCTCCAGTGCTGTACAATGGTCCACAAGCTGGTCTCTGACAGACATCCCAGTGTTTCACATTGCAGCATGCCTTCATGCCTTGCTGGCTTGCTTTCTCTAGGCTGGTGTTTGCTCAGAGACCGAGGTATGTCTGTACACAAGGTACCGCTGTCCTTTCTTCCTTTGACTCATCTGAATAACCTTTGTCAGTGGCAGCCTTCTGATATCTATTCACCTCTTGTCACATTAGTGATGCAGTAAATTGCCAGTATCAGACATGTTCTGATAACCTGCCATGGTGGAACTGGACTGCTTTATTCTGTACTTGGCCTTGTGTCCCTTGGCAGTCTCCTTGCACAATATGAACTACGTGGCCTGCTGGATTCAGGTAGAAATGCAGTCAGGGTTGTTTAAAAGGAAGCACTTATTTTTAGTTGTGCAGTCTGATGCTTACTTCCCTGCTGCACAGATAAGTTGGACAAACATCTGTGTGCCCTTGAGCAGCAGTCCCAAGGGCAGTGGCCCAGGTGCAGGTGAGTTCCTCCTCTCCGGAGTCAGAGCAAGATGGGAAAATGCCAGTGGGCCTGTGCCCCATCCCTGTGCAGAGCCACATCTGTCAATGCCACTCTTGCAGGGCATCTGTCCAACCCTTTCTCTGCCCTGCAGAGGCAAGCTGTGTGGCAGAGCTAGTCGAGTGCTCAGCTGTCCACAGGTCAGTCCTCACTGCTTCCCAACCTCAGTCTGCAGTGCTGCCAACTCCAGTGCACAGGAGCAATTCTTCCCACCTCTTCAGCAGGCCTGAAAGGAATGCACTGCTGTACTGTCAGTAGAAAAGAGTGCACCAGGCCATAAGGTAGTGATTATTCTTTCTGTGGTGGTGCCCAATTCTGAATATGACTTTAATCAAAAGTGAAGTTGAATAACTTATAAATGATGCAGAATCATTAGCAATTAATGCATTGTTCAGGGCTTAACTGTGGCATGCTTTTTCCTAAAGAACCCAGCAGAGTGTTGGAGGATCTTGGCTTTACAGAAATTTTTTTAGTAGTCGGTATCAGAATATATATATTTTTTGAGTCCTCGTACTCACAGATCTTCATGGCAGAAGCTCTGGTATGAGACTGCTCTGACCTCAGCTGTAGAGCAGACAGGAGAACATAGGCTTCATGTGGTGATCACATGCAAACTCCCTGTGGTGTAGGCTGTCTTTTGGAGGTCTTGTCCTAATGACTTTCATTGAGTTATCTTGTATATCCTTGGGGTTAATCATTGTCCTCTGTTTCCAGGGTGACTTTCTGTAGTTTCAGCTTCTGAAACTTCTTGTCCTCTCTCTTTCTGCTAGATGTGCAAATCCCACATGCTTATAATGTCTTCTCTACAGTTTGCTGAACTGTGAAATGACTAAGTGACATGGATTTTTCCGATGAAGAACTGCAGCCTGGACGCCTTCAGATCTCATTGTCATACAGGTTCAGGTCCACTTGCCTGGAGCCTGCACTCAGCGTGTTTGCAATGCATGAGGTCTGAAGCACTGACTAGTCACGTGCACTCTGGTTCTGCCATGCCTGTATGTCCTCTTGCCCTCCCCTGTCTCCCTTTTGAGCGTATGGGGACTGGTTCTGGGAATTACAGCTGGGCATTCTGGCTTTGAGTGTACTCCCTTTGCAGTGTGATACAGGGGTGGTATCCCCCCGGGACACCCTGCTGCCACCAGTAAGAGAAAGTCCCAATAAAGGGCCTGTTTAAGCTCTGTCTAGGTAGAACTTCATAGAATCATAGAATGTCCTGAGTTGGAAGGTACACAGAAGGATCGTTGAGCCCAACTCCTGGATCTACACAAGACTGAGTAATAATTAAACCATATGTCTGAGAGCTTCCAAATGCTTCTTGAACTTCAACAGGTTTGGCGCCATGGCCACTTCCCTGGGGGGTCTGTTCCAGTGCCCAACCACCCTCTCATTGAAGAACCTTTTCCTGATCTGTACCTCCCTTGACACAGCTTCATGCTGTTCTGTCAGTGATCACTAGAAAGAAGAGATCAGCACCTGTCCCTCCACTCCGCCTCGTGAGCCTTGCTGGCTGACAGGGTGCTGTCTGCAATTTAGCTGTTACTTGTACAACACTTGCACAGTGGTCATGGCTGGACCAGAAAACAGAGCCCATCTGTGATGAGCTCAGCCCTTGTGTGCACAGGATACACATGCCTCAGTCAGTGGGCTATGTATGTCTCAGGACTGCAGCTCTATTCAGCCTGTTTTGCTTTTGGCTCCTGGGAGACCAGAGTGTGCAGACAAAGACATGGCTTAGAGACTCCCTCCCACAGGGTGGAGTGGTGAACGGGATCCCCACTGACAAACCTCTAAGGAGACACGCTTTCATGGGATAAAGGATATTCAAGGGAATCTTTAAAGCCTTTCCTGTTTGTCAGCCTCCTGTTCTGATGAGAAGACACAGAATACTATGATGTCCTCATTTGCGTTGTCTCCTGTGATTATACCTCCTGGTAATGCAGCAGGCTTCTGCTAGGGAGGCAGTTGCTCCCAGTGTCTCTCTGGAAAATTGTTTTCTGGGCTCTGTGTGTGACTGTCCTGGCTGTCTTAGTTGTCCTTGACAGACCATAATCCTGCATCTTTCAGAGTGGTAATCACAATTTTCCTGGTTAGATCTGCCCAGGAGCCAGATATATTCAAATGTGAATGAATGCATTTCAGTGGTTGACCTGCAAAAAATGACCTTTCCTAGTCACTCCTACGTTTTTTGTTGGTGTTGTTATGGTGGTCTTTTTCTCCTGTTTCCAAGTCCCCCCGGGGCTCTTTTTTTTACCTGTGTAAGTCACAGCATTGAACCTGTACTACACAAGCAGCTTGTAGAAGGACACTGTCTTGTTTACAGGGAGAGAAGACACAGGAACGGCAGCTTCAGGGTCTTTCTTACACACTCATGTATTTAATTTCTAGACAGAACTTGTCTATGTGTGCAAGTTTGCCTACCTTTGTAGGATTCTTCCATGTTCTTCTTAGTGCTATGAAATCTCAAAATAGTAATGGTGCAGCCCATGGGTCAATCAGACCAGCTTTCCGAAGAACAGCAATAGTTAAGTGTTGTTATCGGCTTTACAGCTGATGGCATTGCATTGCCAGGAAAGTTAGCTCTGCCCTCTGCACTGGGCTCTCCTCCCCAGCTTAGAGCAGGGAGTAATGCCAGGCAGATGAGATGGCCAGATTGAGTTCCATAGTGTGTTTATTCCAAGCTGTCCCATTTTTCTGTCACAGTTGATATATAAATACTGTGTCTGTGCTGCTTCCTACGCAGTTCTGGATGGTGTGCCAGGCATTTGTGATGTGCACATCCACAGAGCAGTCCCAGAGCTTGGAGAAACCTCATTTCACTATCACAGTCTTGGTTCAAGAATTGCATTAATGTAAGATTTGTTTGAACTCTGAACCCTACAAAAACATGAGACTTAACTGCCAAGAAACTACTCTGTGTCTGGGCTGAGCAGCAGCATGTTGTGTCAGGCAGCCCTGCTTTTTGCTGCTGCTGAAGCTGAACGCAGTAGGCTTTCCAACAGATGAAAATCTGAGCAGCAGTGTCGTGCTCAGCCCTGAAGGTACCTCAGATCTGCAAGCAGCTGCCCTCATGAAAAGCTGATGTGAATGCCATTGTCCCCTCTGATGGCAGGGTATCTGCAGTGCTCTGCGACATTCTACAGAGGCCTTTCCTTTCATTTAATTTTGATCTGCGGGATCTGGTTAAATTGCTATAACAGTCTCTTAAACTATTCTGTAATAATTTTTTGCTCAGGACAGGCCTTCATGCATTTCCCGTCATGATGTCTGCAAGGTGGAAGGAGCCTACCAGAGTCCCTTCATGTCCTGTGCTGGGTCTGGCAGCACAGGTCAGCACTGCTAATTTCTTTTACATGGAACATGTAATACAAGCAATGGGCTGTGTCTGCCACTGCAAGAAAGCCCTTTAGAGAAGAGCCAGTCAGATGCCTCACAAGCTTGTCCTCTTTTCCCACTGTAGTGCAGTGCAGAGGGTGGGGTGACCAGTGAGCACATTTCTCACCAACAGCCAGATAGAGAGGAGACCTGGACAGTGAGCAATGACTGACAAAGCCAGTAGGTGCCATAGAGGGGTAGCTGCACAGGAGTGGCTCTGTGCTGCACCCCCTGCGTAGTGGGCAGCTGCCCACTAGCCCAGGGAGCACTGTGCGGTGTGTGTGTTGTGGGACTCAGTCTTGTTGACCTGACATGACCCTCCTCTTCTGGGGTAAGATTCAAGGGAGGAACTGCTCCCTGTAGCCCTGGTCAGCATGCTGCAATGGGCAGCTGTTGAAGAAGACCCCCATGGTGGTGTGCGGGGGTAGGTGCCTTTTCTGAGAGATCTTTTTTTGCCTCTTTCATGTGCTTTGCCTTGGTCCCTCCCTGGCTCACCCAGACAGGCCACCGTCCCCTGTCAATGTGACTGTGACACAGCTGAAGGCAAACTCTGCCACAGTCTCCTGGGATGTTCCAGAAGGAGATGTGGTCATCGGCTACGCCATCTTACAGCAGGTATCCAGGCTTTGTTCCCAGTAGTCTGGGGACTGTTCTCACTGATTTACCAGCATGCTCCTCTCAGCCCTTTTGCTGCAGTTTGGAGCTCCTCTGGCACATGCTTGAGGACACCTCCACTGTTGAGCAACCTTTGCTGGGGTTCCCTCTCTAAGCCATCTATGCTGGGGGTGGTGGGGAGGGGCACAGCAGACTGTGGGCTGCATTGTGGAGTGGCTATCCCTCCAGTGGCTTCTCTGTGATTTCTTTGGATGAGGAGAGTGCTCCAGCCACAAGATAACCCTTCCTTGCTTGCCTTGCTCAGCCTCCACAGCCCCAGGTAGTGGTGAGTTCTCCAGGGAGGCACTTGGCTCTTTGGCCATGCAGGGATGCTGTGTAGCAAGGTGCTAGCCAGTCTGGCCCATCCCAGGGGTGTATGATTGGAAGGAAGGAGCAAGGGCACTGTGCCCAGCACAGCCTTGCAGATGGGGGCCTGTGTGTGGTGCAGCTGGGAACAGCCTCCTGGGGATGACAGCTCTTCACTCTGGCAGCGGCAAGATGGACAGATGCAGCGCTTCATCCGGGAGGTGAACACCACCAACCGGGCCTGCGTGCTGTGGGACTTGGCAGAAGATGCTGATTACATCATCCAGGTGCAGAGTATTGGCCTGTATGGGGAAAGTCAGGCCAGTAAGCGTGTCCACTTCCGGACCCTGAAGGAGACTGACCGCCTCCCCTCCAACAGCTCCAACCAAGGTGAGGCAGCTCCTTCCAGTTTGCCCAAGTGCCACTGGTGGGGGCAGAACTGGAGGTCTCCACAGCACACAGGCAGGGAGTCGGCAACCAGTGAGCGAAGTTCCGACCTGGGTAGCCAGCTGCCTGGGATGCACAGGGTCATACAGGCTGCTGTTGTGTTCACCATGACCATGGTGAAAGCCCAAACAATGCTTTATAGTCCTCCTGTCCTAGATCTTGGCAACCTGTTCAGCTAAGCAAGCTAGTACATCCAAACTGCTGCCCATAGGAAGTAAATATTGAATTGTCTCTCAGATCTACCAGCCTGCAAGCTACCAAAGGACAAATACGAGAACCCCATAGTCTCCTTTCCTCTTCATACCCATGTTGTGCCTTTTGCCTTGGGATTGCCTAAATGTTGGCCATTAATCCAAGAGAGATGACGCACAGGGTGGGTCCATCAGGCCTGGACTCTCTCCAGCACTAGCCACGAGTGGGTATCAGGGCAAGCAGATGAGATACTTTCCTCAGGACTTTTGTTTTCAGCTCAGGGCCTTCCTAAGCAGCCCTGGTCCCTACACAGAGAGTAACCTTAGTGGGCTTCTCTCACATGCATTGTGTAGTCCCTATTTGAACCCACACAAGCTTTTAGACTCCCTGACCGTATTTGGCAGCAAGAATGCTTTGTCTGACACAGGAAAGCCACAGGTTGCATGTCTTCTCCCCAGTCAAGATGTCATCCCATGCCTGTTTGTCAGGGGAATGTGGGCCTCTCTCTGTTGCTCCTTCTCAGACCCTCGACTGTTGATGGTACTGAGGTAGGGTCTGGTAGGAGGGTGACTGCTGCCTGCTGCCTGGGTGCTCTTCTCCACAGGTGACATCACCATGGAAGGGCTGGACAAAAACAGGCAACTGCAGACAGGCGAAATTATCATCATCGTGGCTGTGCTTCTCATGTGGGCAGGTGAGTGCTGCAAGCAATGTTCTGGCAGGCTGTAACAGAGGCATAGTCTAGGGTGTGCAGAGAGGATGGGGATTGGAGAGAGCAGAGGAATATTGGCAATGGTTCTGGAATCCTCCTTCCTAACAAGTCCATTGAGCCTCTGTAGGAGCTTGAGCCAGTGAGGTGAAAGAAGGAACAACAGCCACTGCTGACCAATGATGGCCTGAAGCATGTGGGCTAGTTAGCCTGCCTGCTGTCCTGGAAGAGCAGGAGACGATGTGGTACCCAACCAATACAGAATTATGGTGTGGGAGCATCACAGTTGACATTAACTATTGTGTAACTTGGGCCTTAATCTATCTTGTTTGATATCGTGATAATATTGCTCCACTGGCTGGTAGTAGCTGTGGCTCAGTCTACTAAAACTGTAACATTTGTGAGCTATTTCTGTACAGCAACCAATTAAAGCCAGTGCCCCAGGAAACAGCAGGCTGCCCTGGGAGCAAGGAAGCCTTGGATAAAACAGGAGGCTCCTGACATGTCACACAGAGCTGTTGTGAATGGGAAATCATTTGTCCCCTACCCTCTTCCCAGTAAGGGAGGATTTTTAAGTGGCATCTTGCAGGAATCTCTCCTCGTCCTGGCCTTGAACACTCTTCTAGTGCACTGGAAGAAAATACAAGATGGCTGCTGCTAACTGCACACCTCATGCAGATTGTTGTATCAGAGTACCAACAGTGATAAATCAGATCCAGGTGGCTGTGATAACACCCTGTAGTTTGAATGGGTCCAACACATTTAATGATTACAATTCAAAGCATTACTCCAAAGTCCTGTGTTGATGGTCATAAGATGTGGGGCATGCAGTGCACAAGGTGCTGTAGAACCCCGACAGAGTGATCCATAGTTTGCAGGGCAAGAAAAAGCCAAGGGCTGGCTTTTGTGAGGACTGCAAGCATCAGGCCAGTAACTTCAGTGCCTTGCTGGAGGCACTCAGCACACTCAGCTGCTCACTGACCTAAGGGACTGTCCCTCTCAGAGTGCCTCAACATCTGCCTTTGGCCACAGAGCACTGAGCCATGCTTATGGCTGAACACTGAACACCTCACATACCTCATGTGTACCCTGATAGCTTCAGCTGCATCTTTGCCTTGTCTGCCCAAGGAGATTGGCCTGGCCACACTTGCTGAGTTTTCTGGAATAGCAGTCCAAGCTGGAACAGGTGGAGGTTGTGGGTGACCAGCACCCTGGGGTGCCTTGGTCCTGACTGCTCTCCAGCTGTAATGTCATGGGGAGGGGAGGCAGAGGGCAGCCAATGTGAGGGAGTCTTTCATCCCTCCTCTTTCTGCAGCGGTGATCGCCCTCTTCTGCAGACAGTATGACATCATCAAGGACAACGATTCCAACAACAACAAGGAGAAAACAAAGCCATCCTCAGAGCACAGCACGCCAGAGAGACCAACTGGAGGGCTGCTGCGGAGCAAGGTGAGTGGGGAGAGCTGGCATTTGACATCTGCTGTGTCTTAGTGCCTGGACAGGTTCTCACTCTCTCCAGAAACAGAAAGACCCCAGCTCATGCTCTCACTCTAAAAACTGAGGACTGCATTGAGTCCTGGCCTCTCTGGGACAGTCTGTATGCCCCGTGGGTGACTGCAGGAGAAACACCAGTAGAGATGGCAGGATACATCAGTTGGGATGGCTCCCGTATTGCAGGATGTTATCTGTCCTCTTGCCAGTGCCTTGCCCCATCACCATGTCACTCTGAAGCTACACCTTTTCTGCATCCTATAGAGAGGTCCAGGTCCTGCCTGTTCAAGCAAAAGGCAGCTGAACTGATCAGCTTTCTTAAAATTCCTACACTAGTCTCTCTCTGCTAGCTTTTAGCCTTCTCCAGTGCCTGCTCCAGGCCATCACCACACAGGTCATTCATGAGAAAGACTCCAGAGCTCCTTCCTCACCCTGATGGAGGTACTGTGCCAGGCTGTGGATGGGGATGGACCACTACTTTCATGTGGCTATTCCCTTAGCACCTGACCCTTCTTTGTTACTCAACAAAGACTGATTTATAACCCTGATACTTGTGTTCTAATGGGACCTTGCATTAGGTTTTTCCCATGGGTCTCATTTGCATCCTCTGTCCATGGTATGAACTCCATTCACCATGGTGCCTACCAGCCCCTCTGCTTTTGTATATCATTGGTTTCCAGGGGATGCCAGGGCAGAAACTTCCTGTTTGGACTTCAGAGGCCCAGTTTTCTCTGCTCCTTCAGGTTTACCAGCTTCCTGATTACTCTTTGCCAAAAATATCCTTCCTCTTGGATTTCTGCTCCAGACTCACCCTACTCATACAGGGCTTCAAAAGCAGGTGCACAAGCCCATTCTTGTTGTTTGCTAATTTCATCACATGTACAGGGCTGAAGCACCTCACGGTATCTTTTTGAATTCACTGTATTCTTGGGATGCTTGCAAGTGATAACACTGCAAGTTTATCCTCACAATCCTTAATTACAAAGCTGGGAACAACGTATAGGAAAGAAAAAGCAGTGACATCATTATGCTCTGCATTTGCTTCCACTCCTGGCTTCATGGTCAAGCTGCTGTAAAGTAGCAGACAATCACAGAATTGTAGCGGTTGGAAGGGACCCCAAGAGACCATCGGGTCCAACCCCCCTGCCAAAGCAGTTCCCTAGAGCAGGCTGCCCAGGCAGGCGTCCAGACGGGCCTTGAATATCTGCAGAGAAGGAGACCCCACAACCTCCCTGGGCAGCCTGTTCCAGTGCTCCGTCACCCTCACCGTGAGGAAGTTCTTTCACATGTTGGTGCGGAACTGCCTGGGCTCCATTTTGTGGCCATTGCCCCTTGTCCTGTCCCCACAAACCACTGAAAGGAGGTTGGCCAAATCCCTCTGTCTCCCACACCTCAGGTATTTATACACATTGGTGAGATCCCCTCTTGGTCTTCTCTTCTCAAGGCTGAATATACCCAGGTCTCTCAGCATTTCCTCACAGAGGAGATGTTCCAGGCCCCGTATCGTCTTTGTGGCCCTCCGCTGGACTCTTTCCAGGAGACCCCTGTCTTTTTTGTACTGGGAAGCCCAGAACTGGACACAGTACTCCAGGTGAGGCCTGACCAGGGCAGAGGGGAGGATCCTCCCAGAGGGGGAGGATCACCTCCCTTGACCTGTTGGCTACGCTCCTTTCAATGCACGCCAGGATCCCATTGGCCCTCTTGGCCACCAGGGCACACTGCTGGGTCATGGCCAACCTGCTGTCCACCAGGACCCCCAGGTCCTTCTCCGCAGAGCTCCTCTCCAGCAGGTCGTCCCCCAGCCTGTACTGATACGTGCGGTTCTTCCTTCCCAGGTGCAGGACTCTACACTTGCTCTTGTTAAACTTCATTTGGTTTCTTCCTGCCCAGCTCTCCAGCCTGTCCAGGTCTCGCTGAATGGCAGCACAGCCTTCTGGCGTGTCAGCCACTCCTCCCAGCTTTGTGTCATCGGCGTACTTGCTGAGGGCAGACACTATTCCCTCATCAAGGTCGTCGACTGTTGAACAGGACCGGACCCAGCACCGACCCCTGGAGAACGCCACTAGTCACATGTCTGCACAGTAATGTAGCTCTTGATGTCCCTGTTACAAAGTATAGTCATGGGGACATTCACTTTCTTCCCCTTACTTCGATGGGTAAGGGCTGCACTACAAATCACATACAAGTATGACTCCATCCCTTCCCAGTGGCTTCTCTGAATGCACATATCTGCTGTGCTATTCAGTAAGCACAGTCCTTTCAGTGTAAAGGAAGGTGTCTGTTCATGCTTGCAACAGTTTTTGAAAAAAATCCACCCTACTACAGGTAGCCCTTAGTTCCCTTGTCACACTCCAGAGCTGTTGCAGGGCATAACAGTGAGACAGCTTGACATAAGCTGGCCTTATCTGTTCCTCCACTCGTCATGCCATGCTTTGTGGATTCTCTGCCCATGCCAGGTGTCCTCCCACATCCTCACGCATCTTTTCTGCTCTGAGCCCTGTATCTACCTTCTCTCCAAGGGCCACAGTTGTAGCATGGGGTGGTGGTTTAACAATGGGCTGCTAAGAACCTCCACACCATATTGAATTGGATGTACTGAAATTTACATGGCAAGGTTTTGGTAGTGGGGGGTGGCTTCTTCTGAGAAGTGTCCAGAAGCTGCCCCATGTTAGGTAAGAGCCAGTTCTAGCCAGCTTGAAATGGCACTTGCTGCTGGCCAAAGGTGAGACCAGGTAAATCTAGTACACGTGACTAGGAACCAGACAGAAGTCACCAGACATCTGCAAGCCCTGGAGGCTGAAGAGTGTGAGGCTGGGTGCCTGGTTCTCCTGGGGGTACTAGGGCACAGCAGTGATCAGAAAGGCTTCCTGGGGAGGCAAGTGTGGTGTGGCTGATGGGACTTACTTGGAGTGAGGCAGCAGCTAATGCAGCTGAGCTACCTGAACCGTCTGTCAGGAGAGATTAATGCAAATAGGTGGGGCTTAAGGGTTAGTTCCATTGGTCTCCTTAGGGAAACACTGAAGGCAGGTCTCTGCTGCAGCACACCCACACCTCAGCCCACATCAGACAGCTCAGCTGGCACCCCTTTTGCAGAAGAGGTGTGCTGGTCTTGGTGCCTGCCATGGGAGGGTGGGGGTTCTGCCATGGGGTCTGCATCTCAGGTTCTTAGCAAAGCAGGGCCTTAAAGCATTTTTTTCTCCCATAGAAGTCTCCCTCTGTCAATATAATCGAGGTGTAAGTGCAGCACCAGCTCTGCGTCGGGGGTCCTGGGCATCCTGCCAGAGCCAATACAGGCCTTGGAAGAAGAGGCAGCACCAGGCACCCAGCCTGGAACTCTGCATGCGAAGATCTGCGTATCCGAACTTACGCTTTCCCGAGGGCACCTGTCCAGGGACATGCATGGAGCCGGCTCCCAGCTGTGCATGCAGCACACGGCCCTGCCCGTCCCGCATGCCAGGCCCTGCTTCCCTGCCACTGTGGAGTGCGGAGCTGAGCAAGGGGGTGGGGGCACACCATTATCCCAGGGGGGCAAGCCTGGGGGAGCAGGCGGGGCTGGTGTCCCCTCCTGCTCACAGCCCTGAGGAGAGGCAGCATCCCCGTGCTTTGGCTTGGCCAATGGCCTGGGTGCAGCCAGGTGGCACCAGACTCCTGCCCAGGAGATATCCTGCGGCAGACCTTGCTCTCAGCCGCTGTGTCAGCCTGGGGGTGGGGTGGGGGGGGTGCAGGAGCTACTCCCCTTTTGGCTCCAAGACTGAGGGGGTGCGGCAGTGCAGGTGGCCCCAGTGCTGCCAGGGAAGTCAGAGAGAGGTGGCAGCAGGGTTTGGGAAGTCATGGAGAGGTGTCGGGAGGGGCTGTCTGTGGGGCTGGGCACACTTAGTACAGCTGACAAGGGGAATCCCTGATGGAGGACAGGCTTCACTGCACCCCATCACTGCAGTGCAGGGGCTTTCCATGCCTCTCCCTGCTGCAGTGCATGAAAACTCAAATGAGAGCATGAGGAGCTAGTGCTGCCACAGTGTCTGGTTGGGCTGCAGAATGTGCAGCCAGGGCAGAGCGCCAGCTGGAGCAATCCTGTGGGGTGCAGTGAGCCTCACAACACTATGGGAACAGGCAGGGCCAGTGCACGGCTGTGGCTTTGCCATTTCCCTAGTAGGGCTCACTGTTAGCAATGCAGTGTGTGCTCCATGGATAACGTGGAGAGCCCTAGCCTGGTCTCAGCTGTTTTGGCAGGCTGTGTGCTGCAGAGCTCATCACCACTCTGGGGACAACCTTAGCTTCAACAGTGTCACATCCCGCTCCTGGCTTCTGTCCTGCAAGTGCGTGGTCACTGCTGATATTCCCTCTTCTGGAGCTAGCCCCATGGCCTGAACCAGACTGGCTGGTGCCACACAGACCTGTTGGGAAGGTTTGGCCATGAATACCCACAAATGGTAGACCTCTCATTCAACTGAAGATGGTGTGAGTTGTTAACCATCTTAGGGCTGGTTAACAGATATTATCTGGATTGTTTGTTTCCTGGTGCCTGCAAGCAGAAGTCTGTTACTGGGTATCTACATTACTTTGTGTCCGAGGCTGAGGCCTGGCCCAGCTATGCCCTCTTGCCAGAGGCAGGGGGAACAGAGTGACATGATAAGCCATGCTGCCACAGGGGTAGCCGGTGCCCTGGCTGCTGCACTTCCCTCCATGCTCTGTTCTGTGGCTGGTCACTGAGCTGGGGTGCTGGCTCTGCAGCCCTGGACTCAAGCATCACAGGATCCAGCGTCTTCCAGGAATAAACCTTCCAGCAAAGCACTTTCAGGACTCTTCATTCCAGGTGCTGCTCAGCTCCTGCTGCAGGACTAGACTGGGAAGGGACAGGGTAAGCAAATTCCTGTGGCAGGGTCTTTTCAATAAAAGCATCCTGGCTCAAAGGTTGCAGCATTGTCCCTGCAGCATTTCAGGTCTGTGCATGTTGTGTATGCGTGTGTGTGCATGTGCATACATGTACCATTACTTGCACTTATGCATGTGGCCTTTAGGAGACCTGTTCTTGCCAGCTGCATACGGGGGTTATCACATGTTTTGCAGCAGGTCCTCTAAGGTCATCTTGCACTTCTCTGGCCTTTGAGAGAGTGCCAGTGTTGCAGGCTGGCTCTTGTCATGCTTCTGGACAAGTTGCAGGTAGGTGCAGGGCAGTTACAGATTTTCTGACTGAGGATGGCACCACAGCTAATTTCTCTTCACAAACAAAATGGGCTGCAGAATGCAGGCATCCTGGAAGCAGGGCCAGGAAAAGGAAGATGATGCCAGATCCCAGCAGGCTACTGGCAGGAGAGGACTGTGCTGCTCCCCAGGCAGGTGAGGAGAGGGATACCTGAAGAGCAAAAGCACCATGGTAGTGAGGGCCAAGTGCTGCTGTGCTGGACAAGCCATACTTTTCATTAGAGAAGTACATAAAAAAAAAGTAATGTTTTTAAAGTAAAAAGTAAATCTTTTTAAAATCTCTGATGCCCTGGAAAATGTTTATGCAATTCTGGAGGCTCAGAATGGACACACACCTACTAACTTGAGTTCTTTAAACAGATAAAGTGCACAGAAAGAACCAAAGGAGCATGACTGCATCAGAGTCAAGGAGGTGGGGGAATCCCCCTCCCCCCCCAAAAAAAAAAAAAAAAAAAACAGCTACCTGACAGCAGGGTAGAGCCCACTGCCCTCCCAGGTGGCAGGAGATGGTGAAGAAAAGTCATTCACAGGGTGAGCAGAGGGTCATTGAAACAATCAGCATGTGCCGGCATTGCAGGATTGTGTAGATGCCAAGCAAAGGTTCAACACAGGGCAGGAAGCCACTTCAAGGGCTGTTAAATCCACAATACCAACAGGTCAGCCATCCCTCGGTGCTGAAAGATAAGGACTTGACAACAACCCACTCACCCTAATGACCCCAATAATGACTACAAATTGCCCCGTAGCCTCAGCTGTGGGAAGAAAGGCATGAGACTAGGACTCAAACATGCAAGACTGGAAGTGGGGGGGGGGTGGGGGGTGGGGAGTGTGCATGGACTCAATCCTCCCCAATGCACCACTACAAACCTTCCCCACAGCACCTGCTTAAAGCATATACTGGGAAAACAGCTCCGCAACCTCAGGCTGCAGGCAGTAAGTCCCTGCTCAGTCTGCCAGTGTCACCAGCCTTAGAAGGGGACATGCACTGCGATGCGACAGCAGCCCAGCAGCAAGGTCCGCAGCTGGGAAGCAGCTGCAAACCTAGTGCTTGCCAGAGAAACCAGGCATCCTGCTGGCTGCAGCCTCCCCTGCTCTATCTGGGGAAGGAAACCGTGTGTGACTTGCCCATTTCTCCAGACCACAGACAAATGTGCAGCAGGGCAAGAGCATCCCAAAACAGCAAGCACAGAGGTGGGAGAGGTTGAGACCTGCTAGCACACATGGGGCTTGTGTCCTCCCTGGCCTCAGGCAGGATCAGCTGTCAGCTCCTGTTGTGCAGATGACATTCACTGGTGCCCAAGATGCTCCAGTCCAGCACAGCCTGGACCAGATTCTTCCCAGATAGCAAGGCTAAGGCCACCCCAGGCCCTTGCAGCCCTTGGCACAGGGGAGATGGCTCCCTCAGGGCCAGCAGCTAATAAAATGGGAGACTCAGTGCAGCTGCAGGCTCCCTGACAGACAGCACAGGCCCCTGCCACCAGAAAGGAAGCCTCGCTGTAGGTAGCACAGGGGACACGGTACTTCATGTGCTTGCACAAAGCCCCCATCCAGCACTCAAACCCAAATGACATCAGTTTAAAAAAAAAACAAAACACCACACCTCAGTTTATTTCCCTACAAATGGCAGAGCTTTCCTTTAAAAACCAGCTAATTTCACTCACAGGATGGTGTAGGGCTGAACTGCAGGGAAGAGCTCTTCTGGCCAAGAGCTATAGCTCCCTGAGGATCATATGCAAATTCAGTTTGCTGAGTAAGACCCCCCCCTCACACAGACACAGCAGGCTGCTCAGCCTCAACTGGTCCCCAGTTGCCACTATGAGGAGCAGTTGGATACACAGCTCTGGGTGCACTGGCTACATTCTGCAGGCACAGGGCACCTGCGGTGGCTGTGCCTGCAATGGGAGTGGGCAGAGTGAGGAACACTAGTCCAACAGCCTTAAAGGGGAACAAGGAGCAACTGCAGTTCAAGGTGGTTCATGCAGGTGGACAGCACAACAAGGAGTGGGTGTTGCAGTCTGCGCACCACATGGCAGTTGTGTCAGTAGCCCCTGCGCCTGGGGACAGTGCAGGCAGCAGGGGCAGGCACTGGCTTGCCTGGGTGCAGGCACAGGGTGAATCCTGAGTGGCTGGTCCATTGCTGCAGAGACTTGGCTTAGCCCAGGGTAGCCTCGGGGCCATCAGTCCCAAGGCCAGCTGTGGGGGGGACTCCAACCTCTCCCAGCCCCTTCCAGCAGCCTGGGGGTTGCCCCAAGCGGGGCCAGCTCAGCGGTAGCTGCGCAGTAGGCAAGTTCGGTCTGGGCACAAGAGGTGTCAACTCTGAAAAGCAAGAAGGAGGGAGACCTGGTCCATGAGGTTTGCAGTTGGGAACCCAGCCAGGGAGGGGAAGCAGACTTACCCAGGTGAATTGTCATCCCCCTCCCTCTGCAGAGAACATGCTGGGGGATGTGGCAAAGCAACACAGAGGGAGGGAGCTTACCTGCTGGACTGTGGACTTCCCTCCCCAGCTCCTCCATGCAGCTTTGGAAGAGAACAGAACACCCATCACCGCCAAGCACCTGCTGAGAGACCCATGCTCATGACCTTCAGCAGAATAGGCATGGCATGGAACAGCAGTTACCAGGTACTCAGACTGCAGAAGGCCCTAGGCTCATTGCTACCAAACCCTTTCCCCAGGCTAGCCCATCCTGAGACTGCACAGCTGTATCTCCTTCCTATCAAGAATCCCCCCCAGACAACAGGTGGCAATATCACAGGAACACAAAGAGCTTCAGCCTGCACACGTGCTGTTTCCAAGATGATACCTGCTCAGCACAGTTCCAGCCTGACAGTACTGCCAGACCCATCAGGCACTGGTTTGACAGGTGTGTGAGAACAGCCATAACAGGAAAGGCTGATCAAACCCACCACCACAAGCACCTCTGCAAAAGACCATTGGATTAATCCTCTGCTTATGTACCATCAGCTACTCCCAAGCTCAGTCCCAGGCCCTAGTCCACAGAGTCCACATAACCAGGCCTCCATCTTGGCCCAAGCCCCAGGGAAATCAGTGGAAGGAGAGAGACAATTCTGAGTCCCACCTGAGAAGCATGTCTGGATAGGCTGGCCTCAGCAGAGTGGCAGAAATAGAACAAAAGACATGTCTGGGCACATCCTGAGGGTATGCATCTAACTCCCACTGCAAGAGCTGTACTGCCAGATCTGCCCCTCCACAGCTCAGCCCCCTGTACATTCAACATCTCAGCTGACAGAGGCAGAGAAAGCAGGAGAAAACTCCCCCCTGCTCCCATGCAGATCTCCTCCAAGCTCCCACAGTGCTCACGGCTTCAACAGCTCCCCTTGCATGGGGCACAGAGAAGGAAGTAAGACAGGGTTCATCAGTGTGCTCCCTGTGCAGTAGCAGCAGCTCACCACCTACCCAGGTAAAGTTTCCTCAAGGTTTTCATCTTCCTCCTCCTCTTCCTCCTCCTTGCAAACAAAGAAACAAACAGGTAGGTCTCTACCAGGAGCCAGGCTGGGCTGCCCAGAGCCTGTTCTGGAGCAGCAGGACTGTCCCCAGTACCTTCATAAGACACAGTCACCCACCAGGCATGACATGGATAAGATGTGCCTAGAAGCAGTAGGGGGGGAAATTGCTGCCTGCAGTGCTGGGCTGCTGAAATCTTTGGGGCTCATACACACAGCCACACAAGGGGAGAGACAGACCAAGGTTCTTCTCACATTCCCCCAGCCAGAAGAGCACCAAACACAGGGTGTGAGTTGGGAATGAACCACCAAACTGAGACAGCCGGAGCACACAGCTCACCTTTACCCAGAGACAAGAGCAGGGTTAGCACATCTCCCAGCTGGAGGGCCAGGAGCAGGCTGCAAGCAAGGATGACCACAACCACTGCCAGGCTGTGCCAATGCTGGAAGCATGAGGTAAAGGAGCAAGCATCCAGAGGCTCCTGGACAAGGCCACAATGAGAGAGACTTATAACACTGGGAATGCTTTGGCTGGCTCTGGACATGCAGTGGGTGCTCTGCAGATGAGCAGGGCTGAGCCTTATCCCAGACTGCAAGATAATGACCAGACAAAGGCTCCTCATCTCCTTGAGAGAGGTTGTGTCACTCCAAGCTATAGCACCAAGAGTACAGAGCAGGTTACAGCTCCCTATTTGACAGGGCCAGCAGAGCAGGGCTGAGGGTTGCTGCAATGCTGGACCTGACAGGGGAGTTCCTGGAGCAAAGTCCAGCTGAGGCTCCTGCCTTGTGAGCCAGACAGAGTGCCCCTTGACATGTCAGGCCTCCGTGTGCAAGGGAGGCTGTGCAGATAACAACAGGGTCCTGAAAGGCCAAGAGGAGGGAGCTGTGTAAGGGTTACTCTTTTTCTTGCCCTAATGCAAGACAGGCCTGGGCACAGGCCAGACTTGCACATACTGTACCCCGAATTGGTGTCTGAAGGGAGGGCTCCCCGGGGGGGCTGGCTCACTTGCTCTGCCGGGTTCACTGTGCTCCAAGACACATGGAGGGTGAAGGGGCTGTTCCTGCCTAGAGCCTGGGACAGGGCAAAAGCAGCAGAGTTAGTGCGTGGAACCTGAAGAAGGCCTAGCAGGGAATGCACAGGCAGGACTGTGGACAAGGGACAGATAACCCTGTTGTGCTTAGGGGAAAACGCAAAGAAAAGTGGGGGATCACCACTCAAGGCAATTCCCACAGGGCCCTAAGATGTGCTATAGCTCAGCAATGCAGAGGAGTTCAGCATGGATAGCAGGGATGCCCCCAGCCAGAGATAGGGCAGGCTCCCCACACGGGACAGTGGCAGAGAGCACAACAGCAGGGACAATGATCTCCCTGGTTGGTGCATTTCACCAGCCAGGCAGCAAGCCAGCTCTCCTCCACACAGCCCAAGACAGGGTCCCACACTAAAGACCCCAATCCCAAGGCTAGGCCGAGGGAAGTGTCTGAGAAATTCCTTCCTACCTGCATTTGCTGCTTCCCAGAGATCCAGTGCCATCTGGAAGGCCTGGGCCACAGTCAGAGTCACAGCCTGGGCCTGTGTACAAGAAAGAGAGAGAGTGTCTACTTCTGTCTCTGCCATCAAAGACAACACTGCTGCCCAAGATCTGAGAGCCTCAAGCAGTCCCTCGCTGCTCTTCCCTATGGAGCACACATGTGGAAGGCCAGAGTTCAATGCTTTGTGGGCCAGCCATTCCCAAGAGGAGATCCCAGAGGAACTGGGACTGAAGAACTTTCTATTGCTCACCACCCACCTCTGCAGAATGTGAGGAAACATGCATTCCCTGTCTCTATTTCCAGCTAAGGTGCACAGAGATAAGGGTCTCCTCCCTCTGAAGGGGAAGAAGAAAGGGCCTTGCTCCTGCCCTTACCTCAAAGAACCAAGAGCAGAAGAGAAGTGCTTACAATCTTCTTCTTGGGTGAGAGGAAGGCATGGCACTCCAGTGCCCCACTCTCCTGGCTCTGCGCAACATAAGCAAAGATTTTGTTCTGCAGCTTGTCTGTTGTGCAGTAGGAGATCCTGTGGACAGAGAGTAGCTGCTCGGAGTAACAGGGGAACACTGCACAAGTCTTCTGCTCTTCTCCCAGAACACAAACAAGCATTGCCGACAGCCTGAGACTTTCACCTGCCCTGGATATCAGGCAGCCCAGCACCCCAGCAAGGATCAAAGGCTGCCTGGCACCTAGAACTCATAAGTCCACAGGTATTCCCCTCTCGTGTTGCCCCAGTGTGCTCTTTGGTCCTCTGATGCCCAATTCAAGTTAAGGTGCAAACTCAAACACTAAGACAAAAAGAAAAACAGGTGATCACCTTCAAAAACACAACTGGAGGCCAGGCAGTGTCTGCCTTAGCACATCAGCTCCTGTGCCGAGACCCAAATTTTGCACCAAGAATTTGTCCTGACCCTGCTTCACATCTTGCCACCAGCCTTCAGCCATCCTCTCCTCACACACAGCACCCACCGACATCCAGTCCAGCTAAAGCACAGCAGGCAGCAGTTAATAATAATAAACCAATGAGCTCTCCCAGAAACTGCCTTTAGCCAACCCAAGTGAGCTGCAGGCCAAGGTACCCTCATTCCACTGCAGCCAGAAGGGCAGTCCTCTGGTCCTGTGTCAACAAAGAAAGGCAGACATGCAGTCCTGCCCTTGCTGTGGTGGCTTTCCAGCCATCAGCCCTGATCTGACATCTTGCTGAATGCAGGATGCAGAAGAGACAAGCAGGGCCTGCAGAAAAGGCCAGACAGACTGACCCAGAACACAAAGCAACCCAGGCCCCTGCCTGCATTTAGACCCAAGCAGTGCTGTGGGGTGCAGCAGGGAGAGGGAGCTGGTCTCAGGGAGCCAAAAGAAGACCTAAGGCACACAGTATTACTAACAGAAGGCCCAGCCCACCCTAGCTCCTCAGGATCCCATCAGTCTCCTGCTGGCTGCTAGGGAACACCCAGGCCGCCCTTCTACACACTATGCCCACCTGTAGATGGAGATGTTCTCAACAATCTCCTTTGTGTCTGCGTCTTGCAGCGAGATGCCCCTCGGAGACACTGTCAGAATCACCTTCTGGAACTTGCGAGCTCCCACCCGTGCCTGGCAGTGGGGAAACACCAGACACCTCTGCAAACCCAGTGAGGGCCCTCACCCCACCTTGTTGAGTCCCCCAGACTCTGTACAGAAAGCCACCCACTTGGACCCTCGCTATAAAGGCAGGATCCTGCCTTAGGGGTAAGAAAGGAAGAGACTGGAGATGAGGCACAATCCTGTGCAGAACATCCCTGGAGTCCCTTCATGCTATTGCCATGCACGTGGGATAGGACAGATCCCACCTCCCCCAGCCCTCACCCTCCTTTCCATGCAGAGAGGGGCACAGCCCTGCTCCCAGCTGTGTTCCCATTGTGGAAGCAGGTAATGGCAGCTGTCCTGCAGGAAGACAGCTTCCCCCACAGCACAGAGATGGGGGACAGACAGCCTCTTGCACACCACCCTCCCTTGGGAACAGTGCAGTCCCTAGCTGGAGTTCAGGGCTGAGACCTGATGCTTTTTTTTCTTTTTTTTTGGGGGGGGGGTGGGGGGGGGGTGGGGCTGGCCTCCACATGGGCTCTTCTCTACCCCAGCACAGCAGGGCCCAGGGCTGGCTCTCACCGTGGCAATGATCCGGCGGATGGCAGCAGCTGCCATGTCTTCTCCTTTGGGTTTCTCCACCAGTGTCATGCCCAGATACTTCAGTGTGAAGCACATCCCCTCAAGCAGCGGCTCCTGCATATCAGCCCAGCTCTCAGGAAGCTCTGTAAAGAAAAAAATGACTCAGCAGCCACATGGCTAGTCCCAGCAGAACCACTCCACTGCAGCTTCAGTGCTCTCGGCAGCAGTGCTTCTACCTGCACTCACCAGGGTGCTCTCCTGGCTCTGTGACATTCTTGGAATAAGAACAGAATGAAAGGAGAGTTCACCCCTGAAGCTTTTAGTCCCCATTCCTGGAGGTACAAGCTCTGCCAGCAAAATAGTAAACTCCTGCATATCTACATAGAGCCTCAGATACCGCAGTGTTCAATGCTATCTGCCAAAACCTATCGTTCACAGGTCTCTCTCACTACAAGCAGCATGTGCTCTGTACTGTATTCATCTCATGATCTAGGCTGCATGCACACCTCAGGAACAGCAGCATTTGCTGCCCCACTTAGTCAGATCAAAATCCCCAAGTAGTCCCAGCATAATCAAAGCCAAACCTCTGGCTATTGTCTACAGCAGCAGGCTGCCAGGAGAGGGGTAGTTTGTCCAGCACTCACAGTTGAAGCAGAGCTGGTTGGGAAACAATCACCCTATAAAGGCTCTGTGTTAAGGAAGAGCTTAGACTGGTGTTTCAAGGGTGCAAACTAGCTTCACAAAAAACATGTTTTATGGATGAAGTCCAATGCACAGAGGGAAGAGATCTCCCATGTGCATTACTGTGGAGGTCACAGAATGGAAGGGGCACTGGTCTCTGTTTCCTGTGTTCTCTCTTTTGAAACCCTATTGCTGCAGTCAGAAAATAAATAAAATACAAAATAATTTAAAAATACTCTGACAGGTCAACATCTTTCTTATGCTGGGAGCCTCAGAGATGAACGCAGCATTCCAGGTGGGGTCTCACGAGAGTGGAATATGGGGGGAGAATCGCCTCCCTCGACTTCCCTAGATTGCCTCTACACAGTCCTCAGCATGTCCAGTTTCCTTCAGAAACCAGTCTGTTTCACCAGACAGGTAGTAGAAGGAGCCCTGACCCTACAGTCAGTCCTGATAACACTATTACTGGTGGAAGACACACAAAACAAGCACTGTTTTCAAGTTCTGATCCCACAAGACAAAGCCATTGCCTTCGACAGAAAGTTCACTCTCAAAGTGAGAGTCAAAGGCAAAAGCTGTATTTATCAGGCTAGTACCATACACAAAGGAATGCTTCTCTCATACCAAGTACTTCCTGGTGATGCTTTCAAAGAGAGCTGAAGCAGAAATCAGTACATATTTACCTCCTCAAATTCTAAACAGCACAAGGATGGTAAGAGAGGAGGTAAGAAGGACGAAGATGCAGGGAGCCACAGACTCCATCTTGTTCTCAGGGATTCATCCCACAGAGGAGGGAGGGAACAGGACCAGAGAAGTTATGTGCACCATTAGAAAGACTGGATTTGAATGCTTCCCTGGGAATTGCCTAGGTATCCACTGTTCACGCTAAAATAATACTTTTCAGGTTATTCTTCATCTCTTCCCTGGGATTAGCTCCCAGAAGATTACTGACATGCTTGAAAAAGCTCTGACTCATAATTGGAATAACCTGAGCCCACAGGGAAATCAAGAGACCTTATTTTTGCAGCACTCCTAAAACTGCCAGGGAACCCACCTCGATACCATGCAAGTGTCAGGGACCTCTCTCTCCCCTGGGTAAAAAACACCCCGTCTCACTCCAAGCTTTGAGAACAGCTCAAACACGCTAGAGGCTGCCAGAGCGAGCACTGCTGACCCAGTAAAGCGGCTGGGTAGCTGCGAAGGAGGAAGCCCATGCACTGCCCTCCTGCTGGGCCTGTGGGGTCAGCCTACCCAGGACCAGCGGGCAGTCACCCCACGGCGAGCTACCTGCAGACCTGTCGCACTCACTGTGCATTTCCACACCTGCACAGGACCGGATGCAGCGGTTCAGGAAGACCAAATCTCACGGAGGCAGGAAACGGTGCCCGCAGATGGGGCACACCATGCCCCGGCAGCACCGATGCCACCGTCTAGGACAGCCACCCGAGGCCTTTCAACGCGCCGGCACGCACGATCTCAATGGCAACGCGGGGCAGGAGCCGGCCCGACGGGGACAGCGCTGCCAGGGCCGCGCGAACGGCCCACGGCGCCGCTGGCCCGCCCCGCCCGGCCTGCAGCCCCGCAGCCCCCGCGAACCCCCCGCAACCACGGCCTGGCCCCCGGCTCCCCGGCCTCCGCCCCGCCCGGCGGGCGGCCGCGTCCCGGGCCCGGCCGGACGGAGAAGAGCGCTCCCCGCCCCCCGCCCGTGCACCGGCACCGCGGAGGGCCCGGAGCCACGCGCCGCAGCCGAGCCCGACGCCCGGGCCCCGCCCGCTCCCGGCACCCGTGGCCCGCACTCACTGCGCCGCCGGCAGAGCCCCAGGCCGTGCCGGGCGAGGCGCGGACTCCGGAGTACGGCGCGCCCCGCCGCCCGCAGCGCCTCCATGGCGGAGCCGAGGCCGAGCCCTGCCGGTACCGAGACGGCGGGGGCCGGGCGGGGCGGGCCGGTGGGGGGGGCGCCGTCCGCTGCCGGGCTCGGCGCGTTGACGTCAGCAGCGGCGGAGGCCCTGGGGTTGCCGGGGCAACGGGGGCGGGTTGAGAGGGGGGCCCGGCGGCGGCGGCGCGGTCCAGTCCCGGTCCCGTCCCGATCCCGCTCTCGGCGCGATGCAGCTGCGGCACGTGCGGACGCTACTAGCCCCGCAGGTCGGGCCGGGCCGGGGGGGACCGGGGGGACCGGGGGGGTCGGGGTGCGGCGGCGCCTGAGGCTGTGTGTGTCCCGCAGGACGGCACTGCGCGGGTGACCTGCATGGCCTGGTCGGCCAACAGCGGCCGCTTCGCCGTGTGCACCGCAGACCGCGTGGTGCTGCTGTACGACGAGCACGGCGAGCGCCGCGACAAGTTCTCCACCAAGCCCGCCGACGCCAAGGTGAGGGCCCCGGGCCCGGGCTGCTGCCAGCAGGGCCTGCCGCGGCTGGGGTGCGGTCGTGGGCTGGGGGCTGGTCGGTGCACGTGCGGCCGGGCCGTGCCAGCCTTCCCCCGTGGCTCAAGCTGCCTTCGCGTCCACAGTATGGGAGGAAGAGCTACGTGGTCAAAGGCATGGCGTTCTCCCCGGACTCCACCAAAATCGCCATCGGCCAAACGGACAACATTGTCTATGTCTACAGGATCGGAGAAGAGTGGTGAGTCTGGTGGTGGAGTGACCAGTGCCGCACCCGTGAGAAGGGAGCGGTGCTCTCCCTCCTTTCCGTGTAGTACACTTTCTGGATGCTGGTGTGGGTGTGCATCCAGGCCTGGTCCTCAGTGTAGTATGTGCTGTGGTGCACATTGTCTAACCTGCAATTAATCGCTCAGATAGCAACAGATCGTGTGTCCTTGAACAGTCTTTGTGGAACTCGGTGGGAGCATGTGCCAACTTCTGTGGGGCTATGGCTGCAAAATGAAGGCGCTGTTTCACAGATGTGGAACTGAGGCACATGGCTGCATCACTTCAGCGTCGTTTGCTTGTATGTGTTGTTCCTAAGCTGCTCAGAAAGGCATGTCACCAAAATTTTGGAAGCTCAGATAATTCCCATATTTTCCAATAGCCTTAGTCTTGCAAAATGTAGAACCTTTTTTTTTTTCTTTAATTTTCTGCCTAAAGTTGGCTTGTGGTGGACCACCGGCATATAAAACTTAACTCACCTGTGTTTGACAATATTAAAATGAACTGAATACAAACAGTAGGGTATCCAGAATGGGCAGTTTTACCAAGTTCATCAAGTCATTTTTGTCTGCTGTTGTTGGCCTTTTTCTGCAGGGGCGACAAGAAGGTGATATGCAACAAGTTCATCCAAATGGTGAGACTTAGACTCCTGTTTAACTCCATTTTCTGAAGTAGCTGTAGGATAAAAATAATTATATGTCACTGCGCATACTCAGAGGCATGCTCATAGGAGGGCCATCCACCATCTCTCAACACTCAGTGCTGGCTGCAGAATGGGGACAAATATAATTCTATTGCTCTGACAATAAGGGAAGAAAGCTGTTGGTCAGCCTTTGTTTCTCTGTGGTTGACCTGCTGCACTGAGTGATCATGAGACTGGAAAAGAGTGTCAAGAATGAGGAAAAGAGAACAAGAAGGGCTTGGTATCCACTTGCCCCTTTCTTGAACATTACGGTTATACCAGATATGGATATCAAGGACTCTCCAGATGTGGAGAGTCCTTTCATTGTTTATTGCTTGCTGCTTGAGTATGCTGGCAATGACTAGCGCTGCTTCCTGTCCCTCTGGCTCTCCCTTGCTGCAGCACCTGGCTAGCAGCCTGATGGGAGGCTGCTTGCCTCTTGCAAGGCTTAGATGTTGCACGCAGCATGTGTACAGTTTTTGTATTTTAATTTAGTTGTTTATTTCTATTTTCTCTCACTCTCTCATTTATCCTATGCCTTTTTTACCATTTCTGTCGTAATGAATGTTTTATTTTTCTAATGCTATCTGTGTGGTTTCTTATCATTCTTTCCTTGATGGGGTAGATTTTCCACTGTAGATTCTCCACTGTAGCTGAATATTTATATTTACAATTTTTTGGTACATTCAGTCAATATGGGAGATCATCTATTTAGCCCTTTCCCTCACCTGCAATTTGCAAAACCTGCTGGGCACTCTTGTGCATCTTGTGAAAACAGTGACACTGTTCTGCTCTGCTGACAAGCAAGGCATCCTGCTAGAGGGTCAGGATGAGTATCTGCAAGTTTGACTTCCTTACACTAGTTGCTGAGCTTGTTACCACTTTGTAAGGCTTGTTTCTAAGTTTCAGCTAGGCTGCTTGTGACTGTGTTAGACTGAAAATAATGGTTTGGCAGATAATGAGGGAAATAAGTGGATGTCTGGGGAACAGGAAGAGTAAAAGGTGCATCTTGGTGATTGGTTGGACATGTAAGTTATGAGCAGCTTAGGCATCCAGGGACATTTTGGTATCTGATAGTTGTTGTGTTTGGTGACATAAATGGTAAGAGTGGGGGAGAGTAGGTGAGATGAATAAATGAGAGTGTATATATATCTAAAGCAGGCTCAGATTCTTAAAATGGAACAGATACGCCTATGAAGCTGGTGCTAGTGGCACAATGCCAAACATTGACTGAAATTTTTCAATTTAAATGTAAAGTGGCTTCATTAACTCTTTTGGCTCTCTCTTACAGTTAGGTTTCATGCTGACCCCCACACCTCCGATTTTAAAAATTCCTTTGATATGAATTTAATGAATCTGTTTCTGCCTGACCTATTTGGTAGCATTGGATAACCATCTTGCTTGTAAACAAAAATATATAAATAACCACTACTTGTGATTCAGCAAATGAAGACCCAAAGTACAGATACTCTCATATCTGCTATGAAATTAGCAGAATAAAATTATTTTTTCTGATTTATATTTGTTGTTGCAACAAAGTATTTTAAAATAGCTGTGATTTTATACATTCGAACATAACATCTGGAAAACCACACATAATCGAAGAGCGGTCCCCTCAGAAGAGCACCTATACTGAACAACAGCAGGTATAAATTTGATGCCCTGTTTAAGCTCTTCTCAGCCTCTTACTGTACCTTAGCTCACTGTTATCTAGTTCAAGTTTCAGTATGGAGGGCCTTAATCCCACTTTAAGGTCCATCACAATGCTCCCATCTCTTCTCTTTCTTGGACTGAGTGGTCTTGTTCCTGAGCTGTCTTACGTAGCAAGCAAGGGGGCAAGAAATTTTCTAAGTGTAGTGGAGCTCTTATCTCTCTTTTTAATTCCTCCTTGGCAGAGTGCTGTGACCTGCTTATTGTGGCCAGCGGAGAATATCATTGTCTTTGGTCTTGCTGAAGGAAAGGTAGAGAAACTTGTTATTTGCCTGATTTTCTTTTCCATGTAGGGGCTATGAGAGCCTGCAAGCACCTAGGGTGCAGGGTAGGAACCATTATTCTGTGGTCTTAGGGCACCCATCAGCAACAGGGGGATTACTCCAATGGCTTAAATTTTCTGGTTTTGGTTCCCAGTTCTTGGAGGTTCTATTGGATCCTTTGGTCCTTTTCCTGAGCCTTCCTAAAAATGTGGAAGTGTGACACCTTCCACTCCCTTCTAGTGGAAGGTGTTCCTGCCAATAGCAGGAGGGTTGGAATTAGATGATCTTTAAGGTCCCTTTCAACTCAAACCATTCTATGACTGCAGCTCCAAGTTTTCCATTTGCTCTCCAACCTACCAGAAAGCAATGCGCTTTCTATTTCTGTTGCTGGTTATGGACTGGAAAACATATGGGGACGTTACACTGCGGGATATCCACGTTTCTGTTTGGGAACAGAAGCAATATTGATCAGATTCTCTTTCTCAGGTTCGTTTAGCAAATACAAAGAACAACAAGTCTTCCACCATTTATGGGACAGATTCCTATGTGGTCTCTCTAACTTCCAAGTGAGTATGGCATTGCTTTAGGCTACACTGCTTTAGCTCAGCCTCCTACCTAGCCATTGGCCCTGGCAGACCTTGTGGCAGTATGGGAGGTTGTTAGAATGTCTTTCTGCTGTCAGTTCTTGTCAAGATGATAACATTCAGTGCTTTCCAAAAGGAATTTCTTCCTAAAATCTGACACCTGGCCACTCCACATTAGCCCATCCAGTTTGGCTGTCCCCAAACACGTTTCAGGATGTAAGTGCCTGTAAGATAAGTATGTTGATTTATTTGAATTCATGACTTTATAAAGATTAAAGTTGTCAACTTCATTAGCTAATTACTAATATTATTCAAGTTTAAGGACTAAAAAATAGAAAATGTTCTGTCAGATTAAATTGTGACAAGTCTATAATTAGAAAAATAATTAGAAATTAATGTATAATTAATTCTAATCTATAATTAGAAAAATAATCAAAAGTACAGTTCTGAATTATTTTAATTAATTTTCATTTTAAGTACTTTAGTATCATTTACCTAAAATATTTAAGATATGTCATCGTCCTAGCAGTAGGATTTTTGATAAATGGTGTTATTGTGTTTTCTGAGTGCTGAACAAAAAAGCTAGTCTCTGACTTCCCACTGCTGACAGATCCTTCCAGAACCTGTCTTGCATCCATTTCAAAGGCTTTCTGTTTTTTCTCTCTCCTTTGCTCTTGTTTCTCCTCCCTTTCTTTCTTTACCCCTCTCCCCTTCCCCCACATCTCTTCTCCCTCTTTCTTCCCCCCCTTTTATCCCTCTCTTCAGTCTCCCTCCGCTATCTCTTTTCCTGATATTTCTAAACACAGCGCATGCTATTATTGTTATGATGTTAATGACAAATCTGGGATTGCAATAGACAGAAGGCAGCATCATAGAAAATGTATTCTTTATGTGAATTATCATTAAAAGTGTGCATTCTGTGTGCCTTACATTAAGCCTGTTTCTTCTTCCTTGCTCTCTTCTCCCTGCTTGTATAGAGAAGTACACAAGATATTAATGCTACAGATAATGGACATAGTCCTAGAGTGTTTGTCTAGATGTTTTATTTTTTTTTCTCCAACTTTTGTTGCTTTTATTGATTACTGGTGTCACAATATCCAGCCTCGCTTCTGGATGAGTTCCAATGAAAAGATTGTTTGAAACACCTTGCTATTAGAAATTGTGTACATAGTCTTTACTCCACTTAAGGTTCCTTATCCTCTCTGTGTTTTAGTAATGTAGTAAGTTGTTTATATTTAAGTGGCCGCTCTTGTCTCTCCATACCTTTGTCTGCTTTAGTTTTTATAGACACTTATACAGGTACTAGAACCTCTTCTGTTCACCATCCAACTTATCTTTGGTGAAGGTTCCTTTGATGAGCAACATCAACAATGTCCCTGGGACTGGCTCTTCTGGTCAGGGATAGAAAAATAAAGGTACAAATCTTATTGCAACTTTGCATCTGTTTATTTGCAGTGTGTCGGGGAAGGGAATCCTGTCTGGCCATGCAGATGGAACCATAGTACGCTTCTTCTTTGATGATGAGGGCTCAGGTGAATCACAGGTATCAAAGATCTTTCTTCAATGAGCGAAATTCCTGTTTGCACAGTGAACTTCCTGGCTCAAGAGCTCTGTGAAGTGATGAGGTTGTGAAGAGAGTGCAGATCTGGAGAGGAGCTGCAGTCTGTTCTTGCTAGCGGAGGTTTTACGAAACGTTGAAGACAATGGAGCAGTGACTGGATGCTTTGAATTACGCTGAGTGTGGTAGTAAGAGAGGACATTACCATTTTGTGTATGAGACATGAGGCTTTTCAGATGTCTGGAAAGATCTGATGTTAGAATGTCCAGGAGAATGATACTTGAATGGGTAGTGTTCCAGAGAACAAGTATTATCTTCTTCTCATTAAGCGAGATATAGTTATTCCAGTTAACCCTGAATCCCAAGTCCACATTGTGTCTGTGGGCAGGATACTGTAGGCACCCAGCATTTCTCTTGAGCCTCCTGCACCTCCCCAAAAGGAGTAGTCTCTGTGCTTTAAAATGTGATGAAGAAATGTTATTCCCATTCAGATCTTTCCTCTCTCACTGAAGCAATTTGAGCATGTCTGCCATCTAGCGTAAGCTGAAGGCTGAATATATACTTTGCTAGGTTAAGAATGCATTCCAGTCTAGTTAATGGTACTGGTACTGACATCTGAAATCTTCTCTCCTAGTTAAATGAATGGAATAGTTCTTATGTCTCTCAGTTCTGGTTTCTGTCTGCCTTCCTACAGCCTAAGACATGCAGACAAAGCAACACCCATGAAAAGAAGTTTACCGGAAGGGCATCATACTGCTCTCATTTTGGTAGACTACAGAGGCCAGTTGAGGGCTAAAGCCAATGATGTTTTCAAGATGTTCTCTCTTGTCTAATGTAGGGTAAGTTGGTGACACATCCCTGTCCTCCATATGCCCTTGCCTGGGCTTTGAACAGCATTGTGGCTGCAGGATGTGATAAGAAGATTGTAGCTTATAGCAAGGAAGGCAGTGTGATTCAAACCTTTGACTATAGTCGGGACTTCTCAGAGAAGGAATTCACCACAGCAGCTGCCAGTCCTGGTGGCCAGGCTGTTGTCATTGGAAGCTATGATAGGTATGGTGCCTGTTGGAAGTCTCCCTTCTATAGATCTTTCTCTTTCAACCATGAGCATTTCTTCATGTTTTTCATCTGTTCTCACAGGTTAAGGGTTTTGAACTGGAGCCCACGCCGTGGTGTCTGGGAGGAAGCCAAACCCAAAGAAATAGCTCACCTCTACACCATCACAGCTCTAGCATGGAAGAGGGATGGTTCGAGGATCTGTGTGGTTTGTATAATCAGTTAGCAGCCCTGAGCCCATGAGTCACACACCAGGCATAGTCTCATGCATTCTCCTGAGAATGAAATGATGTGGTACAGAGAGGGCACATGAGAGAAGGCACACTGTCACCTAGAAGTGTGATGCAGGATGCCTAGGCTGAGATGTTGTGCAAGGGACACTGCTGAATTCAGGTGTGCAATGTACCCAGTGCCAGGAGAAGAGGCAATGGGCACAAACCAAAACACAAAGAGTTTCCATCTGAACATCAGGAAACACTTCTTTACTGGGCAGGTGACTGAGCAATGGAATAGGTTGCCCAGGGGGGCTGTGGAATCTTCCTCCTTGGAGATCTTCAACAGCCATCTGGACGTGGTCCTGGACAACCTGCTCTAGATGTCCCTTGCTTGAGCAGGGGTTTGGACCAGATGACCTCAGAGGTTCCTTCCAGCCTTAACCATTCTGTGATTCTGATATGTACAATGAACCTGGAAAACATCATTGATGTTTGTGTAATGGCTCATTGGCAGCAACAGTCCCCGTTTCTTGACAGAAGCATAATAAGGTCAGCATAGCTTCTCCAGAGCAGTCTCATGAGCATCCTTTCCATCCAGAAAAACTGAACTGTTTCTTATACTTTATGTGCTACATTTTCAGTTCAGAGTTGTCTTTTTCCTACTTCCAGCCTATGGACCTTGGTCTGCCTTTCTGTATTAAGTTAATTAACTCTTTAAAGCTCTTTAAATTAATCTTTCTTTAAATGTTTCTGTATTAAGCGAAATAGCTCCCTACATAATTTAAAGAGTTTTAAAGAGATTGCTATCTACAACTTTTTTTGATAGTTTTTGCATCTTTTTATGTTCAACAAAATCAAGAATCCTTAAAATACTTTCAGAGAATTAATTGAACAGGAACAAATACTTGCAGAGAAGGGGAAGAGGGTAAGGGATAGATGAGTAGTGAAAGGAGTAGGGATGTTATAAAGTGGGAAGTGAAGAGGGATAATGGGGAAGATGAGGACAAAGGTGACTTTTAACCCCTTCTCTTCCTCTACCATGTATTTGCCAGGATTTGGTAAGCTCAGTTTCTCTAAGAACTTTCCAGTTTTCCTGTTCTCTCAAGAAAGTCAAGATAGGGGATGCACCCGAGGGTACTGAAAGAACTGGCGGAGGAGCTGGCCGAGCCGCTTTCCATCATTTATCGGCAGTCCTGGCTATCGGGGGAGGTCCCAGTTGACTGGCCGCTAGCCAATGTGACGCCCATCTATAAGAAGGGCCGCAGGGCAGACCCGGGGAACTATAGGCCTGTCAGTTTGACCTCAGTGCCAGGAAAGCTCATGGAGCAGATTATCTTGAGGGTCATCACGCGGCACTTGCAGGGCAAGCAGGCGATCAGGCCCAGTCAGCATGGGTTTATGAAAGGCAGGTCCTGCCTGACGAACCTGATCTCCTTCTATGACAAAGTGACGCGCTTGGTGGATGAGGGAAAGGCTGTGGATGTGGTTTACCTTGACCTCAGTAAGGCTTTTGACACCGTTCCCCACAACATTCTCCTCAAGAAACTGGCTGCTCGGGGCTTGGACTGGCGTACGCTTCGCTGGGTTAGAAACTGGCTGGATAGCCGGGCCCAGAGAGTTGTGGTGAATGGAGTCAAATCTGGTTGGAGGCCGGTCACTAGTGGTGTCCCCCAGGGCTCGGTACTGGGGCCGGTCCTCTTTAATATCTTTATCGATGATCTGGATGAGGGCGTCCAGTGCACCCTCAGTAAGTTTGCAGATGACACCAAGCTAAGTGCGTGTGTCGATCTGCTCGAGGGCAGGAAGGCTTTGCAGGAGGATCTGGATAGGCTGGAGCGATGGGCTGAGGTCAACTGTATGAAGTTCAACAAGGCCAAGTGCCGGGTCCTGCACCTGGGGCGCAACAACCCCAAGCAGAGCTACAGGCTGGGAGATGAGTGGCTGGAAAGCTGCCTGGCAGAGAAGGACCTGGGAGTATTGGTTGATAGTGGGCTGAATATGAGCCAGCAGTGTGCTCAGGTGGCCAAGAAGGCCAACAGCATCCTGGCCTGTATAAGAAGCAGTGTGGCCAGCAGGTCTAGGGAAGTGATTGTGCCCCTGTACTCGGCTCTGGTGAGGCCGCACCTCGAGTACTGTGTTCAGTTTTGGGCCCCTCGCTACAGGAAGGACATGGACGTGCTCGAGCGAGTCCAGAGAAGGGTGACCAAGCTGGTGAGGGGTCTGGAGAACAAGTCTTACGAGGAGCGGCTGAGGGAGCTGGGCTTGTTCAGCCTGGAGAAGAGGAGGCTCAGGGGCGACCTTATCGCTCTCTACAGTTACCTTAAAGGAGGCTGTAGCGAGGTGGGGGTTGGTCTGTTCTCCCACGTGCCTGGTGACAGGATGAGGGGGAATGGGCTAAAGTTGCGACAGGGGAGTTTTAGGTTGGATGTTAGGAAGTACTTCTTTACCGAAAGGGTTATTAAGCATTGGAACGGGCTGCCCAGGGAGGTGGTGGAGTCACCATCCCTGGAGGTCTTTAAAAGACGTTTAGATGTAGAGCTTAGCGATATGGTTTAGTGGAGTACTTAGTGTTAGGTCGGAGGTTGGACTCGATGATCTTGAGGTCTCTTCCAACCTAGAAATCTGTGATACTGTGATATAGGGCTGGTCCTTATGTACCTGGGGGCTTGAGCCACATTCTTCAGCGGATCCAGGGCCTGTGGGTTTCTGTCACACCTCTGATCCTGGTCATGTGAGTAGGGTCTGGAATACCTCTCCTTATAAGAATTCACTAACTGTGTGCAGTGTGTTTGTTTCCCCAGGGTACTCTGTGTGGAGGAGTTGAACAATTTGACTGCTGTCTTCGCAGAAGCATTTACAAAAATAAATTTGAAATGACGTATGTGGGACCAAGCCAGGTAAGAGGATATACAATAAGGTAATGTCTTTTGGTGAAAATGAGATGTTCACTAAAACTAGACATGTTTGGAGTTCTTGGTGCCATCGTCTTCTTTCCTGTCCTTAATCTGTTTCCAGTCCTTGTTCCAGCCATTCAGATTTTCTCAGCCAATCAGCTGAGAGAACACTGTAAATTCTATAGTAGTGAGCTTCAGCCTCAATACAACTATACTTGAAAGAGTTAAGAGCGATGGTGTATTTCTCTGAGTCCGTTTACCTCATTCCCTCTCTCCTTCAAAGCAGTTATATGCTTCCTTGAAAAATATGCATCAAAATCAGCACAGCAAGTAACCAAAGTATTTTAGGTACACATTTGCACCTATGGTTTGTCTGTAGGAACTTGTTGGGAAGGTCTTAGGGACAGGGTCAAGGTCCAGGGACAGGGTCAAGTCTGGATGGAAATTTGATGAAAGGAAAGACAATGGAGTTTATTTCCTAGCTTGTGAATTTGTGTGGGGTACAGTGTGAAATACAGGCTCCTTAAGTGGTTTAATTTCAGTCAGCTTTACCTGGTTCAAATCAGTTAGTAAGGGTGCACTAGCGGTCTAGGCGCCCTTCTGTAGTCATTGGCAAGAGAGCAGAACTCCTAAAGGGTGAGAAATCCTTGGGAGCCTGAGGAGTCCTACAGTTAGGCTAGAAACTTCTAAATGGTGGAAATGAGTCCCACACTTATACTACAGTGGTTGTCCAATACAAAAGGAATGGTAAGGTTTCTTTAAAAAACAGAGTGAAATGATGTGAAGGAATATCTAAATACCCAAGTATCATCTGTTATATAGTCTTCCATAGGGCAAGAAGTCTGTGTTCTTCCTCTGTGCGTGGAAAGATGGCCTCATATTTTTCTCACATTCTGTAGGTCATTGTGAAGAACCGCTCAACAGGAACTTGTGTTGTGTTAAAATCCCACTATGGTTATGAGATTGATGAGGTGAAGATCTTAGGGAAGGACAGATATCTGGTGGCCCATACCTCAGACACATTACTGCTGGGTGACATCAGCTCCAACAAGCTCAGTGAGGTAATGGAAAATCTATGACATTTCAAGAGTATCAAATACTTAGCTTTGCAACTCACAGAATATGTTTTCTGCATAGGAACAATACATTTTTTTCCAAAGAATCATAGAATAATTCAGATTGGAAGGGACCTTGGGATGTCTCTTATCAAAACCTCTTACCCAAAAGAGGGTTAACGTTAAATTCAGGTGTGATGTCTCAGGCTTTATCCAGGCAGGTATTGAAAATCTTCAAGGACGGAGATACCACAGTTCCTCTGGTCAATGCTTTACTGTCCTTGGGGGGGGAAAGCTTTTTTTCCTTTTTTTTAAACTTTTTTATTTGTTCTATGTTACACTGGAATCTCATCTGTTGTAATTTATGACCATTCTTCACCCTTCCATTGTGTACCTGAAAAAAACAAACAAACGAAAAAAAAACATGGCTTCTTAGATGTTTCCTAAGGTCTCCCTTCTCCAAGCTGAGGAAGCGCAATTCCTTCAGCCTCAGAGTGCAAGTGCTCCAGCCCCAAACACCTTGATGGCCCTCTGCTGAGTTTCCTCCGGTTTATCAACATCTTCGGTGTTTTGTACCGGGGGTGGGGTGGGGGAAGGGTAGAGGGGTGGAGGGCAAAACTTTATGCTGTACATCTGCACATTTGCACATTCCAGATGTGAATGTGTGGATCTTACTGTGCTTTTTCTTTTAAAAAAATCTCCATTCATGACTGCAGTACCTCAGCTTATGCCAGTACAGAACAATCCAGACAAAACTGTCCAACACCCTGAGCCTCATGCTGTGCAGAGTGATAAAACTATGTGCCAATCCAGGAAAACCTGGACAGTAGGCTAGTGTCTGGTAAAAGCATTAACTAGACCCCAGGATAATTTTGCTTTGTTTGCATAGGTATACACTTCTAATCAGCCAATGATGTGCTGCTAATCAGTCTAGCTGGAAGCAGTAGTTCCTGACTATAGATTCAAGTTGGAAGATACTGCTGCTTGGTAATCCAACTGAAAACCTGGTCAGATTAAATCTCTATATCATATTACACAGAGGACTTTTTGTTGCACTTGCTATAATGATTTCTTATAAAGAATAGGGTTGTGAGTAGTCTGTTTATCATCTTGCTGTCTCGCTGGAGCTTTGTTGAAGCAGTGACTTTTAGCTCTTGCTCGAGGAAAAAGGACAGCTGCAGCCTTGGCTTTTGTTTTTCTGCCTCTCTGACCACTTGCCTGTTGTCATTACAGTAACTATTGCATTACCCAGTGTTCTGAGCTGTTCTCAAATTCCGGATCAGCCAGTCCATCACAGACACTGTGGTGATCAGTCATTGCTAACATGACCCCACACAAGCATACAAAAGAGAACGATTTCAGCTACATGTGGTGTGGAGATTCTATCCCCACAAATGGCAGCACTGATTCTGTGCAGAAGGTTTACTGAGGCAAAGTTGTTTTGGGGATACTTCTTATATTAAAGTTAGTCTGGAGGAAGGTGGAGAGATGCTGTGAAAAAATAGGCTAGAGGGTCATGTACATTGGTCATACACGTAGCTTTTGTTCAGAGGCCAAACAAATGCTACACAAAGAGAAGAGCACTCTGAAGCAGAGGTAGTCAAAAAAATGAGAAGGAAGGCAGGAACTTGCAGGCTGGTAATGACTGAACAACAGTGTTAATAGCTGGGCTGCTGGTATATGATCCCCTGTGCGGTGTAGTTCTTGCTATCTGTCCTGGGAGTTGAGAGCTGAACCACAGACCACAATGCCTGCAACCTAGTCCCCTGCAAAAGCTGTCAACCTTGACTGCTCACTCCATGCTATTGTGTCTTAGGTAGCCTGGCAAGGGTCTGGAGGAAATGAGAAGTTCTTCTTCGACAATGAAAATGTAAGTTGGATGGGACAGGATGCTACTCATGAGTGGTGAGTAAAATAGTGTGTGCACTGGCAGAAAAAGTGTCAACCACATTTCTGGAAAGTCCTGTTTTTCAACTGTTTCCTGCACTTAAATTCTCAATATACATCTTGATTTGCTTCCTCCCCATACTTGCCTTTTCCATATGTCAAGGTACAAAGCAAATCCAATATGAGGACTGTGTAAGTCAAAACCATGCAGGGGAGAGGAGCAATAAAAGAGCAACAGCCAGAGAGGATGTTGGAGGTACAGAAAACAGGATGTGTTAACTACCTGGAATCCTTCACTTTCTGGCAAGGCAGGGAGATTTGGAGAAGCTGATGTGTCAACTGTATAGCTCTCCAGGTGACAGCTTGGCTCTTCCTGAAAGACTGATAGAGCCAGGACTAAAATCCCCAGTCATCAGGAAAAGCTGGCAGTCAAAACAGGAAGACAAGAACAGATCCTTGCTCATCCCATTGGGTTTAAATTTAGACTTGTGTGTAGTAGAGTCCTTTTCTGCTCACCTCACTGGTAGGTATTAGTGCTTTCCTGGCTTTTCTCTAAGAGTGCATTCCCCTTTCTCCTACAGGTCTGCATGATCTTTAATGCAGGGGAGTTGACACTGGTGGAATATGGAAATAATGACATCTTGGGGTCTGTCCGCACAGAGTTCATGAGCCCTCATCTTGTCAGGTGAGTGTCACACCCGCATGTGTGGCCAGTACAGGCATTTTGTGGAAGTGATCTCAGATACATATACTTGGAAGCTTACCACTCTGTAAAACACAGCTCCCAGACTCTGGGACTTGATGGCACGTTGCTGAATGTTTCCTGAGTTATCTTATTCTGGCAGTAACCAATGATGGGGTTTAGTTGCTCTGTTACAATTGATGGTTCTAAAGTTTTAGAAGCACAAGAGCCCATTTTCCTCTGCTATGTGCTTATTGAAGCCTGACTTGACTATTGCCTGAAGAAGAACCTGTTTATCTGCTCAGACATCTCTATCCAGGTGATACTATTCCAGCATTACTGGTGACTCTAGATGTGAATGGGACCTCCTCTGTCTTTCTGAAATACCATACTCCCTTTTCTAATTCAAGAGGAGAGAAGGGAAGATCATGGGCTGCTCAGGGGTGGAATTATCATAACTAATTTGCTATTGGAAACCCTGATTCCAAAGGGGCAGCTTCTGGAATGAAGCTGTGAATCGGAAGCTTTGTTTCCATTTGAAGCAGCCGTAGGTATTGTGCAAGGGTCACAGGTCAGAAAACTACAAGAGGCTCCATGTGCTTAGGGAAATTGCAAGTAAATCTGGCAAGGGGAAGATGGGATTCAGTCCTGTGAATTTAGAGAGCATTAAGGGTAACAGTAATCATTCCTTTCAAATTATAGTGTCCGTATCAATGAGAGACGGCAGAGGGGCGTGGAGGAGAACAAGAGACTGGCTTATTTGATAGACATCAAAACCATAGCAACAGGTGAATGTAAACACCCCTCCCCTGTATTTTGTAGCTTGACTGATCCCTTTGCACTTACTGTGCCAAGCATATCCATGAAGGCCCTCTTTGTATTCACTCTACTAGGTAGCAGATTGCTGAAGGCCCCCTTCACATTCATCTGCCTGTCAGCAGATTACTAGACACCAGGCTGCCCTGCTTTTGGCAGGTTAGCTGCCTGGTGCGGGCACAGCTGTGGGGCAGCTTTGACTGCGTCCCAAATCCAACATTCTGTGCAGTTCAGCATGATGATATTGCTGCTTGCACTGTCTGTGACCTGTGCATACTAACAGGAGGGTGGAAGGAGTTACTGCTGTTGACAAGGCACCAAGATAAAATTTCACTGCAGTCTGCTTTTCGTGTCACAGTGTGTTTGCCCATGGGTCCTGCTGTATTTAGGTCCTAAGTACCTGATCCCCATGGGGCAGCACTGAATGTTCAGCACCTTTAGGTACTTATACTGTTTCTTCTTTTTCCTTCCCAAGTGGACCTTGTAGGTAGCTACAATGCTGGCACTATTAGCCATGACAGCAAGATTGATTGGCTGGAACTGAATGAAACAGGCCACAAACTACTCTTCAGGGACAAGAAGATGAGGGTAAGGCCAGGCACATCTGGGGGGGTTGTGGCAGCGTGGCACACCTGGGGAGAAGTAAAGACAAATATGCATGAGTGCAGGGAAAGGAGATGAGAAACACATGTGAATTTCTCATGATTTTTTGACTATTCCTTTAAGAAAGACAGACCATGTACAGATTGCATGAGTTGGCAGCATTGCCTGTTTGGTTTTCAGTCATAGCTAACTCTAAAGTTACTTGACATCTTCCTCCTTCTCATCAATCCTTAAAATACAGGTTATAGTGTGCAAAAACACCTTCTATTGCAAAAACATAACTTTGTTTCTCACAGTAGACTCTTTGTGAGATGGAGGCAAGTGGGTGAATCTCAGGATGAGGACCCTAATGTTGCACTTAACATGTCAATTTAAAAAAGGTGTTCTCTGCAACAGCTTGGCTTATGTCTGTAAGATGAACTCTAATTCTCTAAAACAGCCTGGTCACAACCAAATGGCATGTCCAGTGTGGCCCTTGGCTTGTGATTGAATGTTGTGTGGGAGAGTATTAGTAAACCCAGGACAAAACTATGCCCAAAATCATAACAGTTTCACGCTACAGATTCTAATGTAATGCAGGTACATAATGTTCTAGGTGTGTTTAGTGTATGTACAGATACAGATGAAAAAGCTCACCACAGCAGGCAAGAAGATGTATTTATCAATTGTGTTACAGTTCTACCCAGCTCACAGTGAAGCCTTCTTCATTGTTACGAATGTAAGGCTTTCTGACTGCTTCACTTCATTTATTCGTCTTGTAACAAGTGTCCTGAGAAGAACACATGACCTTATTGACAATGATGTAATTCATGTCCAGAATTTCTATGCAGGTATCCCAGATGCTGTGGCAGGCCCAGCCATAGCACTGCAGCTCATCCCAAGATGGTTTTGATTGCTCCAGAGTTCACGTTCACATCCCTGGAGACTGTCAGTCTGCAGTAGAATATTTCCATGTTGGCCGTACCTCTCTCCTTAGTCCAAGGATGGATGAGGTATTATGTTCATACATGCATAGGTGTTGTAATCCTTCCTCTCAGATGAAACTCTTGAATTCATCCCTCGTTTCAGACAGGAGCCCCTGGCTTCTTCACTGAGCTGCTCCTGCTTTGTCATTTTTGGCAGCTTGACCCCTAAGACTGCATCATAGATTTTAGGGGGTGCGAATATACTTTCTTGCCTAGGAACCACAGATCTCCACTTAATTATCTGTCTGCTTGTTATCACTCACATACAGTCTGATTCATTGCTGCCAAGCTTATCAGACCAGAGTGCTCAACTTTGTAGCCAAAGTTTCCAGTGCATACATCTGGCACCTCACAACCTCATTACCACACAGACATTTCTCACAGGGTTGTGCTAGAGGTAGGCTTTCTTACACAAAAATGATAGTTGAAGAGGGACTCCTACAAGTACTTTGTGATTCCAGAGAAATAGGAGGAGCAGCCCAACATGGATTTGTAAAAAAATCTAATGCCTGCATCAGCATTAGAGTGCCTTGTTAATCAAGATGCTCTTAACTCTCAGAAGGATTATTCCATGTCTGCAGCTCATTAAAATACTAATTTTACATGTTCATAAAAGTATCAGTCAAGAAAGAGCTTCACTATAAAGGAGACTGAATCATTGCTGATAGGAAGGGCTTCTGTTTGTTCTCTGTTGCACTAATACTCTTCAGAAAGGTACTAATATGACTTCAGGCTGCATTGGATGAAACAGGCTTCTATTTATGAGTGATATATACATTTCCACAAGGCTGTATGTCCTACCATGTGAGATGGGAGAACTTTCCCAGCAACATAATGTTTTATATTTATTTCTAAATTCTTGTTCAGTTTATATTTGGGCTCTATAATTTACTCTCTCAACAAGAATCTCAGAGTCGTAAAGATTGCTGAAACTTCATCTGTCTGCTTTTCAGGCCTCTCATAGAATCATAGAATGGCCTGGGTTGAAAAGGACCTTAAAGATCATCTAGTTTCAACCCCCCTGCTCTGGGCAGGGTTGCCAGCCACTAGAGCAGGCTGCCCAGAGCCACATCCAGCCTCGCCTTGAATACTTCCAGGGATGGGGCATCCCACAACCTCTCTGGGCTCTCTCAACAGGCTCTCAGTGGGGCATCCACATGGGCTCTCTCAACAGGCTACGTACTGCCACCAGCCTAAATCAGACAGTACCATGATTCTCCTAAACTATGTCCCTGTATCTCCCTCCAGTCAGTTTAGTACAGACTGACAAAGCTTCTTTCTTGTTCTCTTCTACTGGTATGTCATAAGGCTCAACACAATTATCTTTTCTTTTTTGCATCTTTACCATGTGAAGCCAATTATGAGAAAGAGCAAACACAGCCCAAGACTTTTAAGTTACAAGGCATTATACACCTTTGTTATGCCATGTGTCAGGTTATACCTTCCAAATTGCCAAGTTTGTTTCAGGGCAACATCCTTTCAGCTTATTGGCAACAGTTCTTGCAATAAGACTTTACCTAGGATGGACAGTTCAGCCCAGAGCTGCAGAGGAAGGCCCTTCTTGGTCCTTCAGTCTGGTTGCATGAAGGACTTAAGAGACCATTCTCCTATTGCAGCTGTACAACCAAGAGGGTGCTGAAGTAGCACAGAACATACTCTGTTTTATATATTTATGAACTTAGCAATAAGGAGGTCAGGATCTGAGCGTGCTGCCTGAAATATAGCAAGAGTTAAAAAAGATCTTAAGTCTTCAATAGTAACATACAGCAGCAGAGTGGTGCAGCGGAAGCGTGCTGGGCCCATAACCCAGCGGTCGATGGATCGAAACCATCCTCTGCTAACTGCTTTTATCAAACAGGACTGTAGGGGGCTGGGACGATTGGTGGAGGGAGCGGGAGTGCAGGTGGTGTTTTCGTCAATCCCTACGGGGGAAGGGAGAGGCACGGAGAGGACATGGAAAGCTCGCGTGGTTAATAGGTGGCTCAGAGGCTGGTGCCAGCACAGAAATTTTGGGTTTTTTCACCATGGGGAGCTTTACTCGGCACCCGGCCTGATGGCCCCAGACGGGTCCCTATCTCCAAGGGGAAAACGGATCCTAGGCCAGGAGCTGGCGGGACTCATAGAGAGCGCTTTAAACTAGGTAAGAAGGGGGACGGGGCTCAAACAAGGCTTGTTGGAGCTGTGCCGGGGGAAACAATGGCTAGGCCGGGGAAGAAGGCGATGGCCCAGCTGAAGTGCATCTACACTAATGCACGCAGCATGGGTAACAAACAGGAGGAGCTGGAAGCCATCGTGCAGCAGGCAGGCTACGACTTGGTTGCCATCACGGAGACGTGGTGGGACCGCTCCCACGACTGGAGTGCTGCAATGCCTGGCTATCGGCTCTTCAGGAGGGACAGGCAGCACAGAGGGGGTGGTGGCGTGGCTCTCTACATTAGAGAATCTTTTGATGTTGATGTTGTGGACCTCCAGGCTGGGAATGATAAGGTTGAATCCCTGTGGGTTAGGATCCGCGGGAAGGCCGGCAAGGCTAGCTTCCTGGTCGGGGTCTGTTATAGACCGCCGAACCAGGATGAGGAGACGGATGAGGAGTTTTATAGGCAACTGACAGAAGTTGCAAAATCGTCGGCGCTTGTCCTCGTGGGGGACTTCAACTTCCCGGACATATCCTGGAAACACAACACGGCACAGAGAAAGCAGTCTAGGAGGTTTCTGGAGAGCGTGGGAGATAGCTTCCTGACGCAGCTGGTCAGTGAACCTACCAGGGGTGGTGCCCCGCTAGACCTTCTCTTCACAAACAGAGAAGGACTGGTGGGAGATGTGGTGGTCGGAAACTGTCTTGGGCAGAGTGACCACGAAATGGTAGAGTTCTCTATTCTTGGCGAGGCCAGGAAGGGGACCAGTAAAACTGCTGTATTGGACTTCCGGAGGGCTGACTTTGAGCTGCTCAGGACGCTGGTTGGCCGAGTCCCTTGGGAGGCGGTTCTGAAGGGCAGAGGAGTCCAGGAAGGCTGGGCGCTCCTCAAGAAGGAAATCGTGATGGCACAGGAGCGGTCCGTCCCCACGTGTCCAAAGACGAGCCGGCGTGGAAGAAGACCGGCCTGGCTCAACAGAGAGTTGCGGCTTGTGCTTAGCAGAAAAAAGAGGGTTTATAATCTTTGGAAAAAAGGGCGGGCCACTGAGGAGGACTACAAGGATGTAGCGAGGCTGTGCAGGGAGAAAATTAGAAAGGCCAAAGCTCATCTGGAGCTCAACCTGGCTACTGCCGTTAAAGACAACAAAAAATCCTTTTACAAATATATCAACGCGAAACGGAGGACTAAGGAGAATCTCCATCCTTTACTGGATGCGAGGGGAAACCTAGTTACTAAGGATGAGGAAAAGGCTGAGGTGCTTAATGCCGCCTTTGCCTCAGTCTTTAGCGGCAATACCGGTTGTTCTCTGGATACCCAGTGCCTTGAGCTGGTGGAAGGGGATGGGGAGCAGGATGTGGCCTTCGCTATCCATGAGGAAATGGTTGGCGACCTGCTACGGAGCTTGGATGTGCGCAAGTCGATGGGGCCGGATGGGATGCACCCGAGGGTACTGAAAGAACTGGCGGAGGAGCTGGCCGAGCCACTTTCCATCATTTATCGGAAGTCCTGGCTATCGGGGGAGGTCCCAGTTGACTGGCCGCTAGCCAATGTGACGCCCATCTATAAGAAGGGCCGCAGGGCAGACCCGGGGAACTATAGGCCTGTCAGTTTGACCTCAGTGCCAGGAAAGCTCATGGAGCAGATTATCTTGAGGGTCATCACGCGGCACTTGCAGGGCAAGCAGGCGATCAGGCCCAGTCAGCATGGGTTTATGAAAGGCAGGTCCTGCTTGACGAACCTGATCTCCTTCTATGACCAAGTGACGCGCTTGGTGGATGAGGGAAAGGCTGTGGATGTGGTTTACCTTGACCTCAGTAAGGCTTTTGACACAGTTCCCCACAACATTCTCCTCAAGAAACTGGCTGCTCGGGGCTTGGACTGGCGTACGCTTCGCTGGGTTAGAAACTGGCTGGATGGCCGGGCCCAGAGAGTTGTGGTGAATGGAGTCAAATCTGGTTGGAGGCCGGTCACTAGTGGTGTCCCCCAGGGCTCGGTACTGGGGCCGGTCCTCTTTAATATCTTTATCGATGATCTGGATGAGGGCGTCCAGTGCACCCTCAGTAAGTTTGCAGATGACACCAAGCTAAGTGCGTGTGTCGATCTGCTCGAGGGCAGGAAGGCTCTGCAGGAGGATCTGGATAGGCTGGAGCGATGGGCTGAGGTCAACTGTATGAAGTTCAACAAGGCCAAGTGCCGGGTCCTGCACCGGGGGCGCAACAACCCCAAGCAGTGCTACAGGCTGGGAGATGAGTGGCTGGAAAGCTGCCTGGCCGAGAGGGACCTGGGAGTATTGGTTGATAGTCGGCTGAATATGAGCCAGCAGTGTGCCCAGGTGGCCAAGAAGGCCAACAGCATCCTGGCCTGCATAAGAAGCAGTGTGGCCAGCAGGTCTAGGGAAGTGATTGTGCCCCTGTACTCGGCTCTGGTGAGGCCGCACCTTGAGTGCTGTGTTCAGTTTTGGGCCCCTCGCTACAGGAAGGACATGGACGTGCTCGAGCGAGTCCAGAGAAGGGTGACCAAGCTGGTGAGGGGTCTGGAGAACAAGTCTTACGAGGAGCGGCTGAGGGAGCTGGGCTTGTTCAGCCTGGAAAAGAGGAGGCTCAGGGGCGACCTTATCGCTCTCTACAGTTACCTTAAAGGAGGCTGTAGCGAGGTGGGGGTTGGTCTGTTCTCCTATGTGCCTGGTGACAGGACGAGGGGGAATGGGCGAAAGTTGCGACGGGAGTTTTAGGTTGGATGTTAGGAAGTACTTCTTTACCGAAACGGTTATTAAGCATTGGAATGGGCTGCCCAGGGAGGTGGTGGAGTCACCATCCCTGGAGGTCTTTAAAAGACGTTTAGATGTCGAGCTTAGCGATATGGTTTAGTGGAGTACTTAGTGTTAGGTCGGAGGTTGGACTCGATGATCTTGAGGTCTCTTCCAACCTAGAAATCTGTGATACTGTGAACATATATAAATAATAACCGTGTGGAAGTTTGAGCTACATATCTTGGAGAATGTTTGATTCTTGGTTGGTAATACCTGTTTACAAGATGCTTGCTCAGATGTTCCTACCATGTTCATATAAGCTAGTAGCCCAGCCATGAGCCATGCTGAGCCTTTTTCTCCTCTTTCCTCATCTAGTTGCAGCTCTATGATGTTGAAAGCAGCACCAAGACTACCATTTTGAACTATTGCTCCTATGTACAGTGGGTTCCAGGCAGTGATGTGGTGGTGGCGCAAAGCAGAAACAACCTCTGCATTTGGTATAACATTGATGCTCCAGAGCGAGTCACCATGTTTCCTCTGAAGGTAAAACTCTGAAGACTTTGATTTCCTCCATGAATTTCTGTACTAATTGTTCATGTATGTGGGAATATGCAGGATGGCAGATTTCAGAAGAGAAGACAGAAGGGAACTGCCAGTTTCTCCTGGACAAAATATGAGCTCACCTGTTTCATATTGCACTGCCAGAAATGCTCTGTGGCAGGCATTTCTGGCAGAACCTGGAGATAGGAGGAGCTGCTCAGTGGCTTTTTCATTCTCTGTAGTGTGATAGTGACAATGTCTGCTAGGTGTGAGCTCATCCAGCAGAACTTTAGTCATGCAGAGTTGCCACAGTGCTGTCTCACATCCATACTACCCCTACATACTCTAGAAGAACATGGGAGTGTTGATAACTGGTACTCTTTTTAGGGAGATATCGTAGACTTGGAACGGAATGATGGAAAGACAGAAGTGATCGTATCTGAAGGAGTGAACACTGTGTCCTACACCCTAGATGAAGGTCTCATAGAGTTTGGAACTGCCATTGATGATGGGGATTATCACAGGTAAGTGCTAGGTAAGCTATATGGTTATAGCAGGTGCCCCACTTTACTTAGCATGCATCTGAGGGTCAGCAGTCTATGACTTAACACCAGCATGACTTTCTATGCTGAGTTGAAGTTTAGGCACTGAGCATTGATGTTGGCGCCAGGTATTGAGGAATGAGTACTCCCCTTTGTCATCCTCACAGCTCTGTGGTTTCAGACTGTGTGGCAGAAAATGCTGGCCAGTCTGGTGCCATTGACACCAATGAATTCAGTGAATGGAGTTTGCATTTAACTGCAGTAAGTGTCTTCCATAGGAGCCAGATGTGAAGTAGTACTTCAGAGCTCTTGCTGCTGCCCCTCCAGTGACAGTGACACTGTTTCATGGAGACTTTCAGGAGCTATGCGGAGTAAAAACTGACTGTCCAAAGCAGTTATGATGGCCACCTGGGCAGGGCTGATGTTGTTACCTGTATTTAAAATTGACCAGGGAATAAAATTTCACAAACTGATCCCACTTGAGAATTTTTCCCTGATACGTCAGGCCTTGTTTTTATACAGTCTTCAAAACTTGTCACACCTGTGTGTTTTCAGTGCAACTCTTGGGAACTCTTAGGAAGCTCTGGTCTCAGACTAGGATTTGCATCAGAGAGCTCTTCTGTTCTGTTACTGAAAGTCTGCATATCTCTTTGCCTCAAGGGCCACTGCATTTTTGGAGACACTAGAAATGTCAACAGAGACGGAAGCCATGTGGAAGACTCTAAGCAGACTGGCTTTGGAAGCCAGACAGCTGCACGTTGCAGAGAGGTACAGAAAAAAGCTATAACATCTTTCTGGCCTAAACACTCTCTTTGCTGGATCCCTCACAGAAACCAGAATTTAACTGAAGATGTGACTTTTTGCATGGCCTGGAAAGTTCACTGCATTGGAGAATGAAGTGTTCTCTATTCCAGGCATTGACTTTAGGGTAATAATAATCTTTAAGGTTCCTTCCAAACCGAGACATTCTATGATTCTATGTCTGTCAGATCACAGAATCACAGAATGGCTCAGTTTGGAAGGGACCTTAAAGATCATCTAGTTCCAACCCCCCTACCATGGTCAGGGATGGCACCCACCAGATCAAGTCGCCCAGGGCCTCATCCAACCTGGTCTTGAACACCTCCAGGGATGTGGCATCCACAGCCTCTCTGGGCAACCTGTTCCAGTTCTTCACCACCCTCTGAGTGAAGAATTTCCTCCTAACATCTAATCTAAATCTCCCCTGTTGTAGTTTAAAACCATTCCCCCTTGTCCTGTCATTATCTGACCAAGCAAAAAGTTGCTCTCCATCGTTTTATAAGCCCCCTTTAAGTTCTGAAAAGCTGCAGTGAGGTCTCCCTGGAGCCTTCTCTTCTTCAGGCTGAACATCCCCAGCTCTCTCAGCCTTTCTTCGTAGGAGAGGTGCTCCAGCCCTCTGATAATCTTTGTGGCCCTCCTCTGGACCTATTCTAAAAGATCAACATCCTTCTTGTGCTGGGAGCCCCAGACCTGGATGCAGTGCTCCAAGTGGGGGCTCAAAAGAGCAGAGTAGAGGGGGACAATCACCTCCCTAGACCTGCTGGCCACTCCTCTGTTGCTGCAGCCCAGGATGCAGTTGGCCTTCTGGGCTGCCAGCGCACACTGCTGGCTTTTCATCCACCACAACCCTCAAGACCTTCTCTGCAGGGCTGCTCTCAATGAGTTCTTCCCCCAGTCTGTACTCATGTCCGGGATTGCCCTGACGCAGGTGCAGCACCTTGCGCCTAAGCACTTTGGTTCACATGGGCCCACTTTTCTAGCCTGTCCAGGTCCCTTTGGATGGCATCCCTTCCTTCTATTGTATCAACTGCACCACTCACCTTGGTGTTGTCTGCAAACTTGCTGAGGGTGCACTCGATCCCACTGTCTATGTCATTGATAAAGATATTAAACTTTACTGACAAACTCAGAGGATCTGTAAAGTGTAGGGAAGTGAAGCATGGACTATGGTCATGCCTATGGCTTCTTCCATGGAGCTGGACTAGAGGGCACATCTGAACATGGTTCTTAACAAAATCCTTCTCTTGAAGCAGGGCTACCCACCTCTCCAGCTTGCACTGCGTGGTCTGCTGCCCAGGTTCTGATTTTCTTGTCTTGAACCAAAGGTGCCAACAAACCCGTTAGTGACTAATTGCTTTGTTCTTCCCATCTTCCCAGGTGCTTTGCAGCTCTGGGCAATATGGCAAAGGCTCGATTTCTGCATGAAACCAATGCTATTGCTGACCAGGCAGCTCAAGAGCATGTGAGTCAAACCTTTTCTGCTGTTCAGGGCAGTCACTTCCCTGTAAACACTTGCATACACATTATCTTCTGTGTCCATGCCCCCCATTATGCTGCTGCAGACTAGGACATGATCATGTAGAATCTGCTGACCTAATCCTTCATCCAGGCCTGTCAGATCCCTCTTCCGGGTAAACATTGTGTACTGTACTACTCCCTTCTTCTCACTTCTGTCTTCTTAGTTTCTGTAATGACAAAGACCCCCCACCTGCAATCACCTCCCTTATACCATATCCAGAGCCTGTTCTTTCACCCAAGAAACCAACTGAGCTAACTGTGACTGTCTGCAGGGTGGGGATGGTACAGACCATTACCTGGTGCGTGCCCGCTTGGCCATGCTAGACAAGAACTACAAGCTGGCAGAGATGATCTTCCTGGAACAGGTGAGTAGAGAAACCAGGAGCAGAAAAGGTTTCACTTATTTCTGAGCAGGGAGATTTGTGCCCTGGTATGAAAGAGAGAAGGAAGACTTTCTTTTTCTGGGATAAAAGTTTTTACCCTGGAATAGAGGGAGATACTCCTCGTTCCAAAGTGTAGGATTTGTCAGGAAATATAGTGATAGGACAGGGAGTAATGCCTTTAAACAAAAAGAAGATAGATTTAGATTAGATATAAGGAAGAAATTCTTAATTCTGAGGGTGGTGAGGCACTGGAACAGGTTGCCCAGAAAAGCTGTGGATGCCTGTTGTGTTTTAACCCGGTCAGCAGCTAAACACCACACAGCCGTTCGCTCACCCTCCCCCCTCTCTCTCTGGGATGGAGGAGAGAAACGGGAAAGTGAAGCCTGTGGGTTGAGATAAAGACAGTTTATTAAGACAGGAAAATAACAATAATAATAATAATAATAATGATAATAGTACTACTAATAATAATGTGTACGAAACAAGTGATGCACAATGCAATTGCTCACCACCTGCTGACCGATGCCAAGCCTATCCCTGAGCAGCTGGCCCCCTCACCCCAGCTAGCCACCCCTATATATTGTTTAGCATGACGTCAGATGGTATGGAATACCCCTTTGGCCAGTTTGGGTCAGCTGTCCTGGGTCTGTCCCCTCCCAGCTCCTGCTGCACCCCCAGCCTGCTCGCTGGCAGGACAGAGCGAGAAGCTGAAAAGTCCTTGGCTTGGTATAAGCACTGCTCTGCAACAGCTAAAACATCAGCATGTTATTAGCACTCTTCTCATCCTAATCCAGAACATAGCACCCTACCAGCTACTAGGAGGAAAATTAAGTCTGTCCTAACAGAAGCCAGGACAATGCCCCATCCCTGGAAGCGTACAAGGCCAGGTTAGACGGGGCTGTGAGCAACCTGGTCTAGTGGAATGTGTTCCTGCCCATGGCAAGGGGGTTGGAATTAGATGATCTTTAAGGTCCCTTCCAACCCAAACCATTCTATGATTTTGTGATTGCCCTGAGGTACAGAAAGAGGATGAGGGAGGTTCAATATTCATGTAAAAGGGATGGTTCACTTGTGCATGTGGTTTCTGCACATCTAACCTGCATCTGCTGTGAGACCTCAATGGCAGTGTGTCTGCTAACGGACCCTTCAGGTTCACACTTCGCTCTTTAACACAGAATGCTACAGAGGAGGCCATGGACATGTACCAGGAGCTGCACATGTGGGATGAGTGCATTGTAGTCGCGGAGGCCAAGGTACAGAATATAGCTTCACCAAACTGTGGTTTGGGCTTGCTTGGTAAGTCTCCTGGTTCGGAATCCAATGATGATCTAGATGCTCTTCACCTGGCTTATCAGGACTTGATATCTGCTTGGAGAGGCTCCCAAAGAGACTCTGAGCCTGCCCTGAAGGTCCACCATCTGATTCGCTTCACTAAAAAGGGGAAGGTGCCATGCCATCAGACAGTCCAGAACACATCATAGAATCAGGAGAACAAGGCACAAGAATGGAGGCTTGGGTGTGGAGAGACTTAATTGCAGTGCTAAATAAGAACTGATGCCCCTAAGAAGTAGCAAGTTCAGAGATCAGCAAGGCAGCTGTTAAGAATGGCAGAAGACATGGTTTGGGGATAAATAGATCTTTGGTCCAACACCAAATAGGTGCTTTTATTTTATAGAGTACAGTGTAATATGGCTAGAGGGCCAGTGTGCATCAGAGATGCAGTTTAGGAAGGATTATGGTAGCCAGACTTGCCCACAAGACAAGGCACAGGAATAAAACTAGTGTGTTCTTAATGATCATGCATCTGACAGTCAAGGAATAAAATAGCGGGGAATGTCTTAAGATGATAAAAGAGAAATGTAAAGGGAGGTTGCAGTGATGGTATTACAGACCTCAGTGAATAGTGAGGGAGAAAAGCTACTTCGGTTTAGGAATAGCCAGGGCTTCAGAAAAGAATGGTTGATGCAGAGGTATACAGAACTCACATTGTGGTTCCTGCTAACTGCAGTTGCGTAGTATAACTGAGCAGGGAGAAGTCTGGTGTCATGAGCTGTTCAGAGCCTGCAGGAGGAATAGAACAATATTTTGCCTTTGCCCAGGTCAACCAGTGATCTCAACCAGTGATTGATTTCTCAACAGGGACACCCGATGCTGGATAAGCTACGTCGGGGTTACTACCAATGGCTGCTGGACACCCAGCAAGAAGAGAAGGCTGGGGAGGTCCAAGAGGGACAGGGAGACTACCTGGCAGCCATCAGCTTATACCTGCGGGCAGGGCTGCCAGCTAAGGCGGCACGGCTGGCCATGAGCAGGGATGAGCTCATGACCAATGGGGATGTCATTAATAGGATCTCAACAGCACTGATCAGAGGGGAACTGTATGAACAGGTGAGTGGTCCACCCCATTGGGCCTTCTTCCTTTGTAGTGTCAAAGCTCTTATCCTGTCCTTTGCTTCTCTGAGATACACGAGCATTGAGCAGGAATGTAGCAGGTATAATTCTTTGTCTCTATATCTGGTAACACAAGAAATTCGTAACTACTTATCATTAGGTGACCCTTTTAGAACAGTTTTTCATATAACACATAACTATGCTAATATAAGAAAGCAATGCTGGGTCTGAGACCAGTGTACAGTATGGTATCAGGGCCAACAGTCGCCTCTGCAGATGCTTGAGAAAGAAGTATAAAGAACAAAGAAGGCAAATATATGCTGATACTTCCCATAGTGTACTTTCATGGCTACTAGCAGTTTGCAGACTATATTGTACCTGAACTCAAATTTTTATTTTTATGTTTAATCTTGATGGATTTTGCTTCCATGAGCTTGTCAAATTATTTTAACCGTCTGTGTACTTTTGGATCTACAATGTTGACTATGAGTTATCCAGTTCCACCTATGTGTTGTGTGAAAAAAGCACTTATTTTGCTTGCCTATTTTATGTGCTTTGCTTCAATTACATTTCTTCAGTCTTATTTAACCTTGGGCATTTTCTGACCATTTCATTTTCACCCTAGAGAAATTTGTGCTTTTCCAAACCTGTTACCTTTTCTTAAGCCTTCAGGTGAAAACGTAACTGTGGAACTCATAGCCGCAAGGTGGTTTTTGTTGTTTTTTGTTTGTTTGTTTGTTTTACCAGAAGTATGAATGGTCCAAAAGTGATGAGACAGTTCATGAAGGTAGAATTTGTAAAAGGCCATCAAATATGATGATATGGTGGCATCATGGCCTGAACTCAGGAAGCCTCTACAATGCAGATTGTTGGAGATAGATATAATAGATGAAAGGCTGGTGTATGCTTGTTCTGTTCTTGTAAACTTTACCTAGAAATGTGCTTTAGCCACTGACCTTTCTTACATTATTGTGGTGGTTTCAAACTGATGGGCAGCTAATCTCTACCACACCTACTTTCTCATGCCTCCTCCTCAAAGGGAGAGGGGGAGAAAATACAGTAGAAAAAGGCTCAAGGGTTGAGATAAGGACAGGGGGTCACTCAGCAATTACAATCACGGGCAAATCAGACTCTACGTAGGGAGAATATAATTTATTGCCTATTACTAACAGACTAGAGCAGTGAAGCACTAAAAGCAAACTAAAACCACCTTTCCCCCATCCACGTCCTCTACCTTCTCCCCCCAAGCAGTGCAGAGGAACGGGGAATGGGGGTTATGGTCAGTCCATAACATTTTGTCATCTGCCACTCCTTCATCTTCATTCTCTTCCCCTGCTCCTGTGGAGGATCCCTTCCACAGGATGCAGTCATTCCCAAACTGATCCTACATGTGCTTCCCATAGACTGCAGTTCTTCAGGAATTGCTCCAATGTGTGTCCATACTGTGGGGTTCCATCCATCAGGAATGGATGCTCCAGCATGGGTCCCCCATGGGTGGCAGCACCCACCAGATCACATGCTCCTGCATGGGCTACTCTCCATGGTCTGCAGTTTCAGCCAGGAGTCTGCTCCAGCAAGGGCTCTCCATGGGCTGCAGCCTCCTTCAGGCCATATTCACCTGTTCCACTGTGGGCTTCTCTATGGGCTGCAGCATGGAGATCTGCTCTGCCATGGTACACCATGGGCTGCAGGGGGACAGCCTGCTCCACCGTGGTCCTCTCCACGGCCACAAAGGAACTTCTGCTCTGGTGCTTGGAGTACCTCCTTCTTCACTGACCTTGGTGTCTGCAGTGTTGTTCCTCTCTACATTTTCTCACTCCTCTCTCCCAGCTGCTGTTGCACAGATGGTTGTGGGTTTTTTTGTTTTGTTTTTTTTCCTTCCTTCAGTGTGCTCTCATAGAGGTGCAACCAGCATCATTCATTGGCTCAGTTTTGGCCAGCAGTGGGTCCCTCTTGGAGCCGGCTGGAACTGGCTCTTATCAAACATGGGGCAGCTTCTGGGCTTGTCTCTTGTCTCACAGAGGCCACCCTTGTAGCACCCCCACTACTAAAACCTTGCCACCTAAAGCCAATGCAATTATGTTTTAACTTTTGCAAACTCTGAGACATCCTACCCTGTTGGCTGCCACCCTACAGGAAAAAACCTGCTGCAAGAGACTGAGCTTTCCCTTTCCCTACTCTTGCGCAGGGCTCCTGTATGATCATTTGCATAGCAGAGCTCCTAGGGACCATGGTCATAGAAAAAGCTGTTGCTGCATCAGCGACTTTGCAGAGAGGAGAAGTTGTCTCAGAAATAGATCTTGTTAGTAGGTGGTACCCCAGATAAACCCTTGGGGTGTGGGGTTCAGCAGAGAGAACAATGATCTCAGCACATGCACTCTTTCCTGGAAGCCCCCTTTATTCTCATGGTCTTGGTTAGTGGGGAAGGCATAGCTGATGGAGAAGTCTGTGTGGCAAGGTCTATTCTGGCAAGACTGACAGCTCTGTACATGGGGGTGGTAGGGAGGATGCTGTGGGGAGACAGTGGCTCTGGAAACTGGCAGCTTGTGTTTGTCATTAGGCTGGAGACCTATTCGAGAAGGTTGGGAACCCACGGAAGGCTCTGGAGTGCTACTGCAAGGGCAGTGCCTTTCTGAAAGGTACTGTGCTAAATATGTTTCCAACACACACACCTTTTTCCCAGCAGAAGCCTGGGTATTCTGGCCTGTTGGCGGAATGAGCTATTGCCCTGGAGCTCAGAGTTGCCTAGTTGCTTTAAAGCTTCCACATACCGCCTCATTCAATGTGTGTATTGTCACATAGTCACATCTGCACACACAGCCCCACAACAGGATCCTCTTCCCCAAGGCATTGATCATGCATGGGTTCCCCAAGGCATTGTACCAGCATGGGTTTGATCCAGATTGCTGGGTAGCCCATTGAAGCTGGAGCAGATTAGACGGGTCACCATCCCCCTCCTCCACACACACCCCCGTCCAAGGCCCATGTGTGACACAGTTCTGCTTCCTTGATGGATTCAGCATAACAGCTATCATGTCCCCTTACAGCAGTGGAGTTGGCTCGCCTGGCATTTCCCGCAGAAGTTGTGAAGCTGGAGGAGGCATGGGGAGACCATCTGGTGCAGCAGAAACAGCTGGATGCTGCCATTAACCATTATATCGAAGCCAGGTGAGGGCATGTGATGGCTGTATAACCAGCAGCAGTATAACCTGGCAGGCTATGAAGTTCACACACAGAATCGCACAGAATCGTCTACGTTGGAAGAGACCTCCAGGATCACTTAGTCCAACCTCTGACCTAACACTAACAAGTCCTCCACTAAACCATATCACTAAGCTCTACATCTAAACGTCTCTTAAAGACCTCCAGGGATGGTGACTCAACCACTTCCCTGGGCAGCCTATTCCAATGCCTAACAACCCTTTCAGTAAAGAAGTTCTTCCTGATATCCAACCTAAACCTCCCCTGGCACAACTTTAGCCCATTCCCCCTCGTCCTGTCACCAGGCACGTGGGAGAATAGACCAACCCCCACCTCTCTACAGCCTCCTTTAAGGTACCTGTAGAGAGCGATAAGGTCGCCCCTGAGCCTCCTCTTCTCCAGGCTGAACAATCCCAGCTCCCTCAGCCGCTCCTCGTAAGACTTGTTCTCCAGACCCCTCACCAGCCTCGTCGCCCTTCTCTGGACTCTCTCGAGCACCTCCATGTCCTTCTTGTAGCAGGGGGCCCAAAACTGAACACAGTACTCGAGGTGCGGCCTCACCAGAGCCGAGTACAGGGGGACAATCACTTCCCTAGACCTGCTGGCCATGCTGCTTCTTATACAAGCTTATATATAAGTTGATACGGTTTGCTTAAGTCATCAGGGTAAAAAGCCTGAGTAAGCCCCTTTGACCCCACTTTGCCACTGCTCCTGGTGCTTATATGCAGTCTCTGCTGGCCCAGCCATGGATTCCTTACCATATTTCTCCCAGGGTCTGTCAGCCCTGATTACTCTTCCCCACTGTCCTAGTTCTTCACTCTTTCCCCTAGCTTTGCTGGTGTTCCAGACCTTTGCTCTCATGCTTCTTGTGGGCTGCTTTTTTCATTGCTGTGAAGCTATTCAGGTCCTTCTTGCTCTACCCTGGGAAGAAGAATCAAGCAGCAGACCACTTTGGTCTCCCTGGCTTAGCTCAGCTGGAGCAGATGACTGATGGCTGTCTGTAAAGAGTTACGTTTCTGATGCTAGGTGCTCCATTAAGGCCATTGAGGCAGCCTTGGGAGCCCGTCAGTGGAAGAAGGCCATCTACATTTTGGACTTGCAGGACAAACAAACAGCAGCCAAATATTATCCCAAGATTGCCCAGCACTATGCAGCGCTACAGGAGTATCAGGTGAGGCCACATTGTGCAGTCATTGCTGCTCTATATCCCTTGGGACTGCTGACCATGGTCATCTCTCCCACAGGTTGCAGAGGAACTGTACATCAAAGGAGACCAAACCAAGGATGCCATTGACATGTACACACAGGCTGGGCTCTGGGAACAAGCTCATAAGGTAAAGTCGGAAGCCAAAGCTTCTGGGGACCTCACCCCACTTTGTGAATTGTAATTCATCAGGAAGTGGCCTTGTGTGCCAGCACTTGATCAACAAGCACATCCTAAACGATCAGTGTAGGGGCACCTGGCAGCTATTAGGAAATTAGTCCCTGGTATTCACAACCTATGTGTGTGCCCCACTTTACATCAGCAGTCCTGTATGGTTCCACCTGTGACACAAATAGTACTCTCCAAGGGGCTTGGTCCTGTGTACTTTGATCACCATGACAAATGACAACCAATTCTCTACAGAGCATATAGCATATACACCTGTTCGTAGTGGGAATAAGATTCATTTTCTCCTTATCTACTCTGTGTCAAGAAATTACTGTGCAGTGTGCTGTAGTTCATCCAATGTGTGTTTCTTTTGGCAGCTGGCAATCAAGTGTATGAGCCAGGAAGATGTATCTGTTCTCTACATAACCCAGGCCCAAGAGATGGAGAAGCAGGGCAAGTTCAAAGAAGCAGAGAGGTGAGCATCAAACCCCAGATCCCTTTCTATAGAGCTGCTCTCCAGCCTCTTGTGTCCCATTTTGTACATATATCTAGGGTTGTCCTGTCCCAGATGCAGAATCCAGCACTTGCTCTTGTTAAATTTCATGCGGTTGGTGATTGCTCAGCCCTCTAATTTGTCAAGATCTCTCTGCAAGGCCTCTCAACCTTCATAGGAGACAGCAGCTCCTCCCAATTTAGGGTCATATGCAGACATACTTAGTATACATTTGAGTCCTGCATCCAAGTCATTAAAAAGAACTGCCCCTAAAATTGAGCTAGTGACTGGCTGCCAGCCTGATGTAACATTTGAGCCTGACCAGTCAGCCAATTGTTCACTCATCATATTATGTATTTGTCTCGCTGTATGCTGGACATTTTGTCTAGAAGGAAACTGTGAGAGACAGTATCAAAATCTATGCTGAAATCCAGAAAGATTACATCAACTGGCTTCCCTTGGTCAACTGGGTGGATAACAGGGTCATAAAAGGAAATTAAGTTTGTTGAACAGTACTTTCCACTCCTGAACCCATGTTGGCGATGACCAGTTACTACGTTGCATTTCAAGTGTTTTCAATAACTCCCAGAATAATCTTCTCCAGACTTTTACAAGGCACTGAATTGAGACTGACAGGCCTGTAATTACCAGGTTCTTCTTTCTTGCCCTTCTTGAAAACTGGGACATTTGCCATCTTTCAGACAACTAGGACCTCTCAGATTCCCAAGACCATTGAAAAATAATTGTCTTGTGATGACATCAGCCAGCTCTTTGAGTAGCCTGGGCTGAATTCCGTCAGGCCCCGTAGACTTATATGCATCCAGTTGAAGCAGCAAATCCTGCACGAGTTTAGAGTTGTCTGGGAGTTTATCATTGCTGCAGTCACAGTCCTCCAGTCATGCCTTCTGATATTGTGCCCAGGATGCAGTCCCAGCTGGGCAAGATGCAGAGAGAATGCAGGCACTGGTCATGCCATCAGCTGAGTCATTTGAATGTGCTTGCATTCCCAGGCTGTATATCACTGTGGATGAACCTGATTTGGCCATCACTATGTACAAGAAGTGTAAGATGTATGATGAGATGGTTTGCTTGGTAGCCAAGTACCACAAGGACTTACTCAGTGATACACATCTACACCTGGGCAAGGTGAGTGTATCTCATGGCAGAGGATCAGCTAGGCCAAGTAGAGACAAGAGCGTCACTAATTTATTTTCTCATTTTGCAGGAGCTGGAGGCAGAGGGACGTTTACAGGAGGCTGAGTACCATTACCTAGAAGCTAAGGACTGGAAGGCCACAGTAAACATGTACAGAGTGAATGACATGTGGGAGGAAGCCTACAGGGTAATAAACACTTCACAGCTATCCCACCACACAGAGATCAGACTTTGCCTGCAGGATCCCGGTAGGAACTGCCCTGTCTATATTCACCACAAAATGTGAAGAATTGGCACACACTATCTGGCTTCATAACGTGGCGCAATACTGGATGCCCTCGTGCCACTGCTCTGCCTCTAACTGCTCTGCAGCATTGCACCCCAAAAGCAGGCCTTGACCCCCTAGCCACTCTGCAGCACTGCCTTCCTCCACTACTAACCCCTGCGCAGTGTTCATAGAATTATAGAATGGTTTGAATTGGAAGGGACCTTAAAGATCATCCTTTACAATCCCTCTGCCATGGAGAGGGACATCTTTCATTAGATCAGGTTGCCCAAAGCCCCATTCAGCCTGACCTTGAACACTTCCAGGGGGTATCCACAGCTTCTCTGGGCAACCTGTTCCAGTCCCTCGTCACACTCATAGTGAGGAATTTATTCCTTATATCTGATCTAAATCTACTCTCTTTCAGTTTAAAACCATTTTAAAACCATTTTAAAACCATTACCCCTTGTTCTACCACCCATGTAAATTGTATGCCCTTGTAAAAAGTCTATCTTTCTTATAAGTCCCCCTTTAAGTATTGAAAGGCTGCAATAAGGTCTCCCCAGAACCTGCTCTTCTCCAGCCTCCAGCCTTGTACCTCAGAGATACTGTTCTGTCACTCTGTATCAGCCCCTGCAACACTGCTTCCAAAAGCAATATGGGCTATGCTGAGGAGGCAGAAGCCTCTTCCTTTCTTACCATGTAAGCTTTTGTCTCACTCTCTCCAGTCCAGTGGAGCTACAAAAGGAGCTTGTACAATTGTTCTTTAGGAGAGAACAATTGGTTTTGGTGCTCCCTCAAGAGAACAGGCTTTATATAAAAGGGGAGTCCTGGCTCAGCCTGCTGAAACAGAAATGGATGCATTGGGTTTTTCCACTTTCTTTGCTTTTGATAGGTGGCCAAGGCACATGGTGGGACAAACTCCTATAAGCATGTAGCCTATATGTGGGCAAAGAGCCTGGGTGGAGAGGCAGCTGTGAAACTCCTCAGTAAATTTGGACTTCTGGAGATGGCCATTGACCATGCAGCAGACAGTGGGTAAGCAGTTCTATCAACCCAGTGTTTCTCTCCCACCTGTTTGAGCCAAGAAAGATGGAATGGCCCAAGATAAATAATGTTATGCATGTGATAGCTGCAGGTCCAGGACATGGCATGTCTTCCCCCTGCTCTCCTCCTTGCCCCCACCCTGCAAGTCCTCACACTCTGTCCTCGGCACAGAGGAGTTAACAGAGAAGTCTTGTCCACCTGTTAGTCTCATGAATGTCAGGTCTGAGCAGGACAGGCAAAAGCAGTTTTCCTTTCAACCTGAGCAGGAATTTCTTGTTAGAGCTTCTGAACACAGGAGGAGATATTCCTCATGTCACCATAACTAACTGCTTGTGAGAATTGATTTGGACCCACTCTGCATTTGCCCAGCCATCTGTCTGCACTGTCGTTCACACTGCTGCTCTCCCCCAGCTCTCCCACTTTACTGGGCTACTGGGAACCTCATGACCACCCTTTAGAGTTGAACCAAGGGGCTCTGGCACTAATAGCAAGTGTGAAGGAACTGAATTTCCTTAATGGGGGGTGTAGAAGCTCCTAGTCTCTGGTTAGGGACAGGAATAATGGGTAGTGCCTATTCACTTGGGACCCTCCATCTTCACCTTTCTCCTCTCCCAATGTCTTGTGCTCTACTTGATATCTTGCTCTTGATGAAGGCATGCCCTCATAGCACACAGTCCTGCTATCACTCCATTTTCTCTTTCATTTTAGTGTCTTTGAATTTGCTTTTGAACTGGCCCGTCTCTCCATGAAGCAGAAGATGCCAGAGATACACTTAAAGTATGCCATGTTCCTAGAAGATGAGGTAATTTTACCCCTTGGAATAGGTGGAAATTCCTTGGTCACTCAGATAATTGAACGGTTCTCCTTAAGGACTGCTGCAAAAGACACTTGTGGCTGCAGTCACTACCTGCCTCCACAATTACAGCCCCAAGCTTCCACACATCTCTCTGTCTCATAAATTCACTCTGCCTCATGGTAAGTAGAGGAGTTCATGTGCTGGTATCAGGGGAGGATAGCACGCAAGCAAACTCCTTCCTCTCTCCTAGGGCAAATTTGAGGAGGCTGAAGCAGAATTCATTAAAGCTGGAAAACCCAAAGAGGCAGTGCTGATGTATGTAGCCTTCTCCATTCTGGACTGCTGCATCTACTCTCCTTATATGGTGCTAGTAAGGTTGCTTCTCTAGCACCAGTCTGCTCCTTGCTGTCTCTTCTTACATCTCATGTTGATTCACCTAGGTTTGTGCATAACCAGAATTGGGATGCTGCACAACGTGTGGCTGAAGCTCATGACCCAGGCAGTGTGGCTGATGTGCTTGTGGGACAGGCACGTTTTGCCTTTGAGCAGAGAGAGTTCCAGAAAGCAGAGGCCTTCCTCCTGCGAGCACAGAAACCTGAGCTGGCAATAAAGTACTACAAGGTGAGTGTTGACTGTGGCAATATCACTGTCTTCTTCACTGGTTGAGAGCCCAATTTGTATGGAGGAGGAGTAAAATCCAGCTCCCAGTTCTCACTACCAGCTTAGTAGCCAAAGAGAAACATTTACTCAAGTGGTTACTAGTAAAACATAAATCCGACCTGCTCTTATAAGACTGAACTGGTAAGAATTTCACAGCATACCTTAACTCTCAGAGGAAGTGTCCTGCCAGAAGGCCATGAGCAGGCTTCGAGGATCATAGAATCATAGAATGGCTTGGGTTGGAAGGGACATTAAAGATCATCCAGTTCCAATCTTCCTGCCATAGGCAGTAACGCTACCCACCATATCAGGTTACTCAGGGCTTCATCCATCCTAGCCTTGAACACCTCCAGGGATGGGACATCCACAACTTCTCCTGGCAACCTGCTCCAGTGCCTCACCACCCTCTGAGTGAAGAATTTCCTCCTAACATCTAATCTAAATCTCCCCTGTTGTAGTTTAAAACCATTCCCCCTTGTCCTGTCATTATCTGACCAAGCAAAAAGTTGCTCTCCATCGTTTTATAAGCCCCCTTTAAGTTCTGAAAAGCTGCAGTGAGGTCTCCCTGGAGCCTTCTCTTCTTCAGGCTGAACATCCCCAGCTCTCTCAGCCTTTCTTCGTAGGAGATGCTCATCGTCCGTGGCCCTCCTCCAGACCAACTCTAACAGATCCACCTCCTTCTTGTGCCGGGGGCCCCAGACCTGGATGCAGTACTCCAAGTGGGGGCTCATAAGGGCAGAGTAGAGGGGGACAATCACTTCCCTCAACCTGCTGGCCACTCCTCTGTTGCTGCAGCCCAGGATGCAGTTGGCCTTCTGGGCTGCAAGTGCACTGGCTCATGGCGAGCTTTTCATCCACCACAACCCTCAAGACCTTCTCTGCAGGGCTGCTCTCAATGAGTTCTTCCCCCAGTCTGTACTCATGTCCGGGATTGCCCTGACCCAGGTGCAGCACCTTGTGCCTAAGCACTTTGGTTCACATGGGCCCACTTTTCTAGCCTGTCCAGGTCCCTTTGGATGGCATCCCTTCCTTCTATTGTATCAACTGCACCACTCACCTTGGTGTTGTCTGCAAACTTGCTGAGGGTGCACTTGATCCCACTGTCTATGTCATTGATAAAGACATTAAACAGTTCCAGTCCCAGGACAGACCCCTGAGGGACGCTGCTTGTCACCAGTCTCCACCTGGACATAGAGCTATTGACAACCACTCTCCATGTGTAGCCTTCAAGCCAATTCCTTACCCACTGAATGGTCCACCCTTCAAACCCATCTCTCTCCAATTTGGAGATCAGGATGTCCTGTGGAACCATGTCAAAGGCCTCACAGAAGTCCAGGTAGATAACATCAGTCGATCTTCCCTTGTCAATTGATGCAGTATCTACATCACAGAAGGCCACCAGATTAGTCGGGCACAAATAATATAGCATGAGAGGGTGTATTTGGGGACTCTAAGTGTCCATTCCATAGAGGTAGCTAGGATGAATGCAAACTTTCCCCTGAGTTTGCCTGGGTGCATGAAAAGACGTAGGTGCCATTTTGGCTGAGAAAAGAACTGGATGGTGCTGCTGTAGTTGTTTCCCCTAGTGGATCCTCTGGCAAGATGATGTGAGAGGCCAGATGTATGGTGATGCTAGAAGTGTGATGTGAACTGGTGAAAGTTTCTCCTCTCTGGTGTGCTTCTGCAGGAGGCTGACATGTGGAGTGAAGCCCTGCGGATCTGCAAGGAATATGTGCCTAGTCGACTAGAGGAGTTACAAGAAGAGTGTGGCAGAGAGGCTGCCAAGAAGGGCTCCGGGTAAGTAATTTTGTGCTCAGGCTGCAGGTAACAGATGGGTTGCTCTTCCCCTAAGCCATTGATCTGATGCCTTAAAGAGATAGCCTGACTGCATCCCTGTCATCCAGCTTTTACCTTTCTGAGGACCCTAGGCTTCTTCGTCCATTGGTTTCCTAACCTCTTTCCTCCCTGTTCTGGGAGACTTCAGGGTTATTCTTATCATGCAAGGTCTCTTGGGTGTCTTCTTGCCATTTACAGATCTCACAGGTCTTCTGTACTGCTAGTTCATCTCCCCATGATCCTTATTCAATTCTCTCCTCGGCGTTAGCTGTGTGTGTTCCTTGACACAGCCCCCTCTCCCCTCTGACGTCTCTGACTTAGCTCTGCTCTGCAGCTTCCTGCCCATGCATTACACACTCTCTACAGGATGTGCATGGCAGTATCACAGTCTTGCTCACAGCCTGCGTTCCTCCTTACAGAGGAACAGAAGGACTGCTGGAGCAAGCACGGGAGTGGGAGCAGGCTGGGGAATATGCCAGGGCAGTGGACTGCTATCTGAAGGTGCGGATTTCCAACAACAGTGTCCTGATGGAGAAGTGTTTGCTGAAGGTATGATTTCCTTCATTGGCTCTACTATCTGGGAGGCCTCCCACAACCTGAAGGGCACAAGAGAGGATCTGCGTGCCCCAGTGACTGTAGGGACTAAAAGCATTTAATGACCATTCTCTTAAGCCCATGATGGACTGTCCACTTTTCCTGTGCTGTGCTGACATCCTTGCTCTGGCACCACTTTCAGCAGCATGCCAATATCTTTATGCCCATATCTCCCTGCACTGAAAAACTAGACTTTATGACTTAGACATTGGCTAGACAAGTGCCCTATCTTCTCATGGACCATGTCCATCAACCTTTGAGTTGTGTTCTTGTTCATACTTTTCATTAGTACCTTGTCCTTTTACCAACCTCAGTAATGATTATGTTCTTGTCTAATCATCTCCCATGTGTAAAAGTAGCTGGACTTTGCTTCTCCGAGTTGCTGAAGTGGACTGTCTTTTTTCCTCCTCTTCCCCCACATAGTGCTCCTGACAGTCAGTCTTTTAGCTGGGACTGAGCTCTTTCCAGTTCCATCCCTCTCTCAAACTGCTCTCATCACTCGTGTTCCTGACAATTTCTCTTCACAGGCTGCTGAGTTGGCCATTAAGTTCTTGGGTCAGTCACAGAGCATGGAGGTCACACGGACTGTGGCTCCTCAGCTGGTGGCCATGAAGAAATACAGTTCGGTGAGAGCTGGCACCTGCTCCTAAGGAAGAAATAGGAAGGGAGAGCTGTATCCAAGGGGAGGGGGCCAAGTCACATCCTGGTGTGATGGGTGGGTGGCCTGATCCAGCATCAGGCAGTGCTGAGTCCTCAGAGAATAGGAAGGAGGGGAAGGGATCAAGTCCTGGAATGGTGTGAGAGACCCGGGCCTTTGAAGGAGGCAGGAAAAAGAAGGGGTGTATCTTTTCACAGAATCACAGAATTGTGGGGTTGGAAAGGGACCTCAAGAGACCATCGGGTCCAACCCCTCTGCCAAAGCAGGTTCCCTAGAGCAGGCTGCCCAGGTAGGCGTCCAGACGGGCCTTGAATATCTGCAGAGAAGGAGACTCCACAACCTCCCTGGGCAGCCTGTTCAAAAAGGCTTTGGGGAAGAGACTTTCAGTTGCTGCTATGTGCTGGGCATTTCCAACAGCTCCAGCTTGGGCTACAAGGTGCCTTTGGGGTTTTGTTCCACATGGGACTGTCTCTGGCCTTGCAGGCAGCCGAGCTCTACCTCAACGTGGACCTCATCCGAGAAGCTATTGATGCCTTCATTGAAGGGGAAGAATGGAGTAAAGCCAAGCGCGTGGCCAAGGAATTGGACCCCAGGTATGTGCTGAACTTCTCAAATGAGACTCTTCCATCTCCCTCTCTCATCCCAAGATAATCCCTTGCCCTGTCTTGTCCTGCTTCCCCCAGGTTTTCTGGATTTTCCCCACAGTCATCTTCCCAGGCTTGACAGGGGACATTCACCACAGCTGCCCTTCCCAATATCCCCCATCTGGTGTACCCATGACACTCTTCTATTGCCCCATTACCATACATCCCATGGAAATCTTAATCCCCTTTTGTCATATCCCTCTCTCTCCTTTTCTTGTTATATTCCTTTGCATACACTTCTTCCTGAAAAGGCCTGTGATACCTTTCTCTCCTCACACCTATTTCTGCCCAGACTCTTCCCCCTTCTACCTAAGCACCCAGCAGCAGACATGAAAAATGTGGCACAGCTGTAAGTCGTCTTTAGCCCAAAGAAGACAAAGTTGAATCTGCACTTCTGCACTGATGCAAGGAACTATTAATCTGCTGTCTATTAAGATTATTTCTGCCCAATAGGTCAGAGGAGTACGTGGACCAGCGTTACAAGGAGTATTTAAAGAACCAAGGAAAGGTAGATTCGGTATGTATTTGGGATGTTCCACAAGCTATGGAGTCATGTCAGGATGCTGGGACATAGGTCCTTGGGGCCTTCCTCATGGGGCTTTTGCCTGAAAATGTCCATAGGTGAGGATTCTATATATGCCTGAGTCATGGTTTCTGCATACCAGATGGGTCACACTTTGAGAGTAGTGAGGCACTGGAACAGGTTGCCCAGAGAAGTTGTGGATGCCCCATCCCTGGACGTGTCTAAGATTGGGTTGGGTGGGGCTTTGAGCAACCTGGTCAAGATGAAGGTGTCCCTGCCCATGGTGGGGGGGTTGAGGGGTTGGAATTAGATTATCTGTAAGGTCCCTTCCAACCCAAACCATTCTATGATTTTATGATTCTGTGATCTTTGCTTCCAAAGAGAGGGAGGGACTGTGGGTATTTGAAGAAAAGATGTAGGTGAATAGGAAGCCTTGCCTGCACAGTGAGTTTATGGTTGTTTCCATTCTCAGCTGGTGGGAATAGATGTCATGGCTGCTTTGGATATGTATGCAGAGCAGGAGCAATGGGAGAAGTGTCTGGAGGTTGCAGCTAAGCAGGTGAGCACCTGTACGAGCCCTCAGTAGACAGACTTGGTGCCCTGGTTCACTGAAGCAGGGTCATCAGGAATGGGTGGGCAGGGGCAAAGCAGCCTGTTTTGTGAGGACCACGGGGAGTCACCGCAGCAGCTGAAAGAACACCTCTCTGCTGTCCCCATCATAGCCAAGCACACCTATTAATGAAGCATTAGAAATGAGAAGCACATTGTGTTTCAATTTTGTGATTGATGGAACATAGAAAAAAAAGCTAAACGAGTTGTTTGGGCTGAAAGTAATAGGTATTAAGGAAACAGAGAGATATGTAGAAGAAAGCCTTTTTTCTACCTATTCTTTAGAGGCCCGGTGTCAGTTGAAATTAAACTTATTTATCATTAAAGCAAATTTGACATTTTTGCATTTTTACTGATTGAAAGCCAAAAAATGACCCCAGCAGAGTGATAAAAACAGAAAACCAAAATGAAACTGTTCTACAGTGCTATTCCAATGTAGTACCAAGATCTAATTTGTCTGGCAAACACTGATAACTTGGGCAAGCACTGATAATGCATTGTGCTGTATTTTTATGTTCCTAATGCAATGAGCAGTAAGCTGAGTTTGGGTTCTTGATGAAATCAAGTTCATTCAACAATGAACTTGATTTATTTTTGACTCAGACTTCTCTGATGATGTGAATGTTTTTTGTTGTAGTAGTTATTATCTATGATGTTCTAATTATTTGGGAGATACCAGTGTTGACCTTCAAGCTCAATTTCATAGTATAAGGAAGGCTTAATCAATTTTATTGTCAACAAAGCACAACAAATACTAGTATACTTACTCCAGGAACATATTAGCCTGTATGTGTCTTTAAGGGAGTGTTAGCACAACCTTGTTCTACAACCAATGCAAAACTTCATGACTTTTGACTCAGCTGTTATACAACAATTATATGGGGGAGGGAAAAGTTACGTGTATCAAAACAGGTTACATACCAGACTTAATATTCATCCCAAACACCTAGAGTTTCATGAGCATCCAAATCTGGGTGTTCAAGTTCTAGGCATGTCGTAGTGGCACTGTCCTCTCTTGTGTTTAATAAACTTGTTTCCATTGCTCATTTTTTTACAGGATTGCACATCTTGTGCCATCTTCCTCATTAGAATATTTAAGCCTGTGCAAAACAGGTACTGTCTCACTTAGAGTTTCTGTAGGCCTACTACAGTCAGTCCTTAGCAAAGTAGGATCAGCATATGTATGAGCAGTTCTCCATGAAGGCCTACAGCCTCAGCAATCTGATGGCATTTGAGTAATGGACTAGAGCAGCCTTGCATATTACAAATGTCTTCAGTCCACAAAAGTGCTTGGATTCATTCTTTCATTAGACTAAGGACTGGTTTACGACTAGTATCTGTGGTGCCACATTGTAGAGATACTGCTTCTATTAGATATTTGGGAGTATTCCTTTGGCAAGTGGTGGACAGCAGAAAGACAACTTTATTTTTCAGGTATGAAGGATCAGCACAGCATCAGCTACCCAGGATTAGAGGCATCACATGGGGCCCAAATCTAAGACATGCAGTCTGTATCTGTCATTAGCTGGCCTTACCCTTTGGGACTCAGGTGCATGGGCGTGTGCACACGAATCTGAAACTGTCACTACCAACTGACAAGTGTTCATCTCATGACTCTCATGGTACTGCTTTCTGTGTGCCTTCTCCAGAACTATAAGGTCTTGCACAAGTATGTAGCTCTGTATGCAACCTACCTCATCCGGGAGGGCAGCTGGGACAAAGGCCTGAGCCTGTATGTACACCATGGAGCACCTGCCAACCCACAGGTAATGAAGACAGCATTACATCCCAGAGTGAGCTTCCAGAAAGTGCTATGATCTGCTAAATGAGTCAGGCTTCCAGTCCAGAGCTGGGGCTGCCAGGTGTAGTCCAAGCAATTTCAACACTGCTGTAGATTCTTCAACAGGTTCCTAAGGTAGAGGACTAAAAGCAGCCCCCTAGCATATCATGCGTAGGGAGGGAGGAGAGGGGTGTTGAGTATTTGTGTTGATTTTGAACACCTTAGCCACCAAGTCAGAATAAAAACAACCATGTTTGCCCCTTTGAGAGAGCTGGCTGGAGGAAACATTCTTTCCCATTTCCCTGTCTTGTCCTGTTGCACTCCTTGCAACCAGCATTCTGCAGTAGCACTGCTTCGTGAGCCTGTGAGCAGAGCTGCCATTCCCTTAAGCCTGTGCTAAACAGTAGAAGGGCTCCAAACTTCTGACTTGCCATCTGGGTCCCTCAAGATTTCTCTCCTTTTTGTTGCAGAACTTCAACATTTACAAACGCCTCTTTGTGGAGATGGTGAATGCATCTGGCATGAACTGTGCTGAGGCCTACTCCAGCTGGGCTGACCTACGTGATGTTCTCTTCAGTCTGGTGAGCATGGGCCATGGCCACCGTTGCCTGTTAAAGTCCAACATTCTGGTGGCTCCTAGCAGGGAAAAAGAAGAGCTAGGCTCTGGACAGATGACACAGGAAATAGAACGCAAACCAAGGGGAGAGAGGTGACAGTGGAGACAATAGAACAACAGGATCCTGTGAGGTGGACATGGCTGGGCAAGCGAAGTCAGGGAAAAAGATGACCCTGCACTTACAACCAAATTCTAGAAGCACATCTGAACGTTGACTCTTGCAGAGTTCCCTGTGTCACTGCTACGTGGGAGCCTATCACAACAGTCCCACTTTTCATCCTATATTTGGCAGCATAAGTGGGGCAAGAACCTGGGAAAAGCAGAGGACTACTGAGACTGGAAAATAATAGGCCTCCCCATCTCCCCAGAGATTCTTAGAGCCCTGTGCTCCTTTTTACCTGCCCCCAAATTCCTCAGCCCATGATTGCCTTTGCTCTGTTTCTGTTCCACAAATACCCACCTCTGACACAAACTAAATCCAGAAATCCCCTTGTTGATCCAATCTCCGCTGCTTCCAGTGTTGTCAGTTGCTGCAGTTCTACTGGCTCTCCCCTTCTCCCACAACTCCTCACTTCAGCACTTTGCAGGACCCAGAGCACTCAAGATACAGCCCTTTTCCAATCCCCCAAGGTGCCTGGGTGTTTTAGATATTCTTCTTTCTCCCAGCTTTTTCCCAGACTCAAGTGGGTGAAGAGTGCCCCTCTGCTCACATGCTCCTTTATTATTTATTATTCTCTTTTTCTCTTTTTCAGTGTGAAAATTTAGTAAAGTCAAGTGAAGCAAACACTCCAGCACATGAAGAGTTTGAGACTATGCTGCTGATATCTCACTACTATGCAACCCGCTCCGCTGCTCAGGGAGTGAAGCAACTGGTAAGGTTCTTGAAGTTCCTTTGTCAGGTCAACACCCTGAGTGCAGAGCCCTGTGGGGTCATGCAGGTTTAGGGCTCTTCATAGTTCACTCTTCCACTTCATGGATCACTTTCACATCATGGATGGATGAGAATGAGACTATAGCGATCTGTGAGCCCACCACTAGTAGGTGGAACTAGAGACAGTCTTCTCTGACTGACTCCTTATATTGGGATCTGTCCCAAGCCACTGAGGCTGAGATATAAACCAGGGGAAAGGGGATCCATATGGTCAGAGTGACCTGTGAGAGCAGAGGCACCTGTAGAAATACAGGGATCATACAAAAACCTGGTCTTCCCAGGAGAGGCATTGCTTCCTCTTCAGTTGTCCTAGGCCATGGGTTTCACACATAGACTTGAGAACAGATTGGCCTTGCACAAAGTTTTAGAAGCTCATGGGCCTGCGTACTGGGCCTCACAAGGTGCTGTATTGTTGAGTCTTTTGTGCACTGGGATTTGTTTTGGACCATGATATAAAGCAGAGTTCCTGCTGAAGTCTGGATCCACGTGCATTGTGGATGGAACTGTGATAGAGACCTATATGAATGTGGGACTGGAGCTGCGATAGTACAGGCTGAACAAGAGAAAAGTTCCCAGAGTTAGGATCCTAGTGAAAATCGTAGGGCAGACTGGTGGTTTCCCATAGCTGAGTGTGTTGGGGTCCAGACAGAGGTCTATCAGACAGAAAGAGATAAGCCTGATGTCTTGAAGACCTATACAGACTCACACAGTTGTGGAATGTTGAGGTGTTGGGTAGTCTAATTGGAACCATGAAGGAGGGGTGGCCTTCCCAGTTCTAGCACGATGAGAACCTATCTAGCAAGCAGAAAAGTGAAATTCATCTTGTACCTCCCTGCCCCTCACTGTCCCAAAATTCTTACGTTATGAAGAAAAAAAATATTTACTGTGAGTGTAGCTGAGCACTGGAACCGGTTGTTTAGAGAGGTTGGAGAGTTTCCATTCCTTGAGCTATTCAAAACCTGACCAGACGTGGACCTGAACAACCTGCTGTAGCTGAACCTGCTTTAAGCAGGATAGGGCGCTGTGGTGGTCTAGATGATCACCAGAGACCTTCCAACCTCAGCTATTCCATGATTCTGTGACTTAGATGATGGGAGTTTGGGCATGGCTTCTAGTAAAAATAAAAAGATTTATAAGGCAGAACATAAGAACATAAGAAGAGATGATAACAGAAAATAACTACTGAAACAGGAAAGAAATACTCTGTTTTCAAACTCTTTGTATGTCTTGGATAAGTAAGGAATCTAGTTACCACAAGGGAGATGCATGTTAAAAGAAAAAACTTTCTAGCAGGAGACCTCCAACCTGGAATGGCCATGAACAAAAATTCTAAAAGCTCCTTCAGTGAAGGCTCTTAAGTTAGATAAACACATCAGGAATATGTGGGTGCAGAGTCCCTGCTCTAAGGTAGTGGTTTTATGATCTCATGAGATCCCTTCCAACCTATTTTTTTCTGTGATGACTGTTATGGCTTTACTGTCCCCTTTGTCTGCAGGACACTGTGGCTGCTAAGCTGTCCATTTCCCTGCTGCGCCACACTGAACTCCTCCCTGCAGACAAGGCTTTCTATGAAGCTGGTATAGCTGCCAAGGTGAGAACTATCTGCCACCAGAGCAGCTCAGGAGGTGGAGGACCTTGGGCTCAGGGCTTCTCAACTTTATCTTCCACAGTCTTCCCCGAGCTGCACTGGTACACCAGCAGCCAGACACTGTCTTACGGAGTTCTTTCCTCAAACATCTTGACAGCCTCTGTATTTTGTCACAGATTTGCAGTAGGTAGTGGGAGGGCAAATCTCAACTAGCAAGAGTACATGAACTGTAGACCTATGTGGTAGACCAGAGGCCACATTGTATTGTATGGCTCTGTAGATGCAGGACTTCAATTGGTTCACCTTGCTCTGGGTCATCTAACTGTTATCTACTGACAATCCTGATGCTACAGACTGACCACCTGCCCAGACATAATGACACATGGCAAGCATAGCAGCTTGTTCTTACTGTCTGAGGCTGGCTTTCTAGCCCGTCACTAAAGTGGGAGAGTTGTGGCTGTGGAGATAAGCTATCAGCTGTGTGGTCTCACTTAGGGTTTCTCTCTACACTAGGCAGTCAACTGGGAGAACATGGCATTCATCTTCCTGAACCGTTTCCTGGACCTCTCAGATGTGCGTATGGTCTGCTGGGGGAGAAGACTATCACACTTAAAAATGATAGTGGTCTGTAGGGCCCACACAGACCCTCAGCCTGGCCATGAGACTCCTGAAGTTTCAATGTGGCAGCACATTTGTGAGCTGGTATTGATGGAGAATGCAGGGGCCCTGAACTTTGCTCTCTCTGCATGTGTGCACAAAGTGCTGAGTACCCCAGCATTAGCTGTGGAAGGACTTGCCATGCAGGGCACCTGAGCAACCCTGACCATGTCACCATGCATGTGCCAGAGTGACCATGCATGTGTGCTGCAGCAAAGAGCAAGTTGGCCTAACAGTTTAGGCCTGTAGTCTTCATGGCTGCAGGTGCTCTTGCAGCCTTCAGAATGATCTCGCCTGAGCTATTCAAACAGAAGGAAAATTATTGGGGGGGGAGGGGGGGGGGCAGTTGGCAGTGGAAGAAGACATGGCTTGATGCTGTAGCAATGGTGATGCAAGAATCAGGCACTGAGTCCCCATGCTCAATTCCTTCCTTGAATACCCAGTTGGTTACCATAAAACACCAAAAATCCTTGGAAGCTGACAGACCCTACTGTACCAGTCTTCCACATGCAGTCAGTAGCTGCTGGAAAAAAATGCTCCCTATTTCGTCTTTCCTTTCTTTGAGGCTAACTGGCAAGCTTGAGTCATATAGTGTTTAAGGAGCATACATCCACTGGCACTGCTGAGGATGGCTATAAATTGCCACCTCCCAGGAGGGCCAAGTCATCACACTGATAGATAGGGGTATAGGCGATGCCACCCTTACAATACAGATTGTAATGTGAATGCCAAGGATGGTATTCCCTACTGTTCCGTCACTTCTCCTTTCGCAGGCCATTGAAGAAGGGAACCTGGATTCTCTGGACCACTCAGATTTCCAGAACACAGACATTCCCTTTGAAGTGCATCTTCCAGCCCATCAGCATGTGCCTGTGAGTATCATCTACCTTCTCCAGCTCCCTTGAACAGTGATGCTACCTTAGGTCCCCTCTGAACAGGGACTGGAGCAAGGGTGACAGTACAGTAGATGGAAATGTAGTTAGCTCTCTCTCCCATCCTCCCCACCACAAACACACATGCAGCACCGGTATACACACACACACATGCTTTCTCATGCTCCCTCTGCAATATACACTTACTTCTGCACACATCCATGCACTCATTCCCCACCATCAACCCCCATACACACAAGTGTGTATGTGCATACACACATCCTGCATGCATGCTCATGTCCTGCTCTCCCCAGTGTGCTCCCTAGTGTTGAGGAGCAGCAGCTAGGCAGTGGCACAGCATGCAGTATCAGGAGTTGCCCAGGCCTCTGTCCTGCAGGAGGAGAACCGGGAGGAGGCCAGGGACTGGGTGCTTACCATGTCCATGGACCAGCGCCTGGAGCAGGTGCTGCCACAGGATGATCGTGACACATATGAAGCTTCACTGGTGGCAGCAAATACAGGGGTGCGCTCCCTGCCCTGTGTGCTTACAGGTATGTATGCTCCAGGCCAGCTCACACATATGTAGGGAGTGGGGGGGTCTGAGAGAGTCAGGCAATGCTGTAAAAGGAGTAGGGAGATTGTGTGGCTATAGGGAACGGTTCAGCTGGATGAGATAGATTGGCCCATTTTTTAAGTGTGAGGATAACTGAGCACTGGAACAGGTTGCTCAGAAGTTGTGGCATTTCCATGCCTGGAGACATTCAAAAGCCATTTAGATATGATCCTGGGCAACCAGCTCTAGGTGGCCCTGCTTGAGCAGGGAGATTGGACCAGATGACTCTTCCAAATGCAACTATTATTTTTCTATGACTGCTCAGCCTTCCACAGCACTGCCTAGGACATGCTGCCCAGGCTGGCCAGGGCAGGCACACATGTGCACATGTAGCACCTGTCCCCACTTTGCTGCCTTCTACAAAAGCTGTCTGCACTGGCAAGTACTGTCCCCCACTTGCACACCTCACAGTGGGGACTGTGTTGCAGGAGTGGGTCGGAGAAGGGGGTGGCACAGGGATGGGCCTCCAGGAACAGGGCTCTGGCTCCAAAGCTCAGGAGGGGGGGAGGGAGGTGCTGTCACTTTATATTCGCTGGATTGCCTTGCTGAGAGCAGATCAGCCTTCATCTCCCTTTGATCCCACCACTGTGGGCACTTCCTTGTTCTAGTCTCTGCCAGAGCCAGCATTATTCCTCTAGAATGCCTGTTGGGAGTTGCCCAAGTAGCCAGGTGGCCATAGCAAGGAAGGATGGGGTGCACAAGGGAGGGGGTCCGTTGTGGGTCTCACCTTGTTTGTGAGGTTGTTACTGTGTGGCCAGGGTATCCTGTGCTAAGGAACAAGATAGAGTTCAAGCGTCCAGGCCGAGAAGCCAACAAAGACACATGGAACAAGTTCCTGATGGCTGTCAAGGTGAGCCAGGCATTCCGTGGGGCAGGGAGACAAGCTGCAGCGTGTTCAATGCTGTCATTCATGCTGATTATAAAACATTGTCCCACTGGGTGGAGCTACACCAAACCAGGGCCATTTTAGTGCACCACCTTCTCTGCGTGCTGCTGGGCTGGAATGGTGCTGGGGCATTCCTGTGCAGCTCTGTCAGGTCCCTGGGGTACCCGTGGGCAGAGGGTGACTGCACTGCCACATTGCCAATACCAAGGACATCTCTTTTATTTTGCAGACATCTCACAGCCCTGCATGCCAAGATGTGCTCAAGTTCCTCAGCCAGTGGTGTGGGGGACTCCCAAGCACCGGCTTCTCTTTCCAGTGAGTGGGACAGGGAGGAACAATCGCAGCTTTCTGTCCTGTTCTTCAGCTCCCTCCACTTCTGTCCCCAATAAACATGTGTCTCAGCACCGATGTGCTTCTGTTTGTCAGGGGATGCAGAGTCCAGGAGCGCACACAGCTCCCAGGCCATGCTTCCTTGGCCTCAACCTGATTGCTAAACATGCAGACTCCACCCTGATAGGTGACCGTCACAATGAAGCCTTGTGTGAAGAGTGGGGAGCATACCAGGCAGGAAGATAGGCTAACACACCAGCTGCACTGTCCTTCAATCAGTGGACCCAGCTCCCAACCACCCTGGGGAAACACTGCAGCCAATGTGAAAATTAAAACTTTATTTACTCAGAGAAACAACAGTGGCTCACAACAAAGAGGTTCTTCATCTGCTCCTTGGCCTGCTTCTGAGGCACAGGCACAGCAAGCTGGCTTTGCCTGCGCTGCAGCTGGACCAGGCCAACCCTTGCTATTGCCAGGCCATGGCACCTTCCCAACCCCTCTACCCCTGGTTGTGCACGTGAGAGACTGATGGAGCTTTTAGTGTACCAGGAAGGGGCTCATGGCCTGGGGAGGCACGGAGAGGGTGTTCAGGGAACATGGCACCTGCAAGGCAAAGGCTGCCTGATGACCATGGGCACCTTGTGTTTGGGACCTTCAGGGTTTGTCCCAGTTGGGGGGGGGGGGGAAGGGGGGGGCAGAAGGGACACGGGTGAGCATATCGCTTCCCGCCCCCCCCCCCCCCCCCCCCCCCCCCCCC